>NC_071263.1:24356970-24544470 GCF_023375685.1 Ictalurus furcatus
ACAGCACAGTGAAATTATTTTCTTCGCATATCCCAGCATGTCAGGAAGCTGGGGTCAGAGCGCAGGGTCAGCCATGATGCAGTGCCCCTGGAGCAGAGAGGGTTAAGGGCCAGTAGCAACGCTGGGGCTTGAACCCCGACCTTCCGATCAGCAAGTAGTTATAGTTATGCCATCAGCATGGACACTGCTTAGCCACATTTTGTGTATTTGCTAATTCTATGCAAAAAAAAAAAAGCTAAATATTGAGTAAAATAACATAGAAACCATAGAAAGATTATATATTGTTGCCTGAGGTACGTTAAAACATTGTTAAATGTTAAATGTATCATAGATCATTGTTAAATGTATGTTTACTTTGACGCGATGTCATAGTACTTCTGACATTAATGTTAATGTACTAAGGCTACTGATACTCACAAGTTCAATAACAAGGAAATCAATTTGTTTCTTAATAAAAGCATGAATTCTGTTTAATTTAAGTCACTCATGTTAGAACTGGTTTGAGGGCAATAATACAACAGATGTCACGAGATTCTCAAGCTAATTACATTACTCTCTAATGCAAAGACTACAGTGTGTATGTCATGTATCAGGAAACTCTGGACTCCAGCTGGACTCCAGTTCCCATCAGCCACTGCACTGCACTACTTGTCACATGACCACCTGCACCTGATTCACGTTCTGTTAATGAGCACTCTTGTGTATATATAGTCATTGTCTGCACTGTTTCTCTGTCCTTCGTTGTCATGGTGTTTTGTTTCATGCCAAGTTGTCCTTGTTTTGTTGTTTAATTGTATAATAAACGTTAATATATCTGCGATTGCTTCTGCCTCAACCTCGGTATGTGACAGTATAGCATAAACATGTTATAAATAGTGTGCAAATAAACTGTACTTACTTATTCTGTGGTCAACCGTGGCTCGTATAGCATTTAGAAAACTTTTAGTATTTTAAAATGTATCAGTCAGAAGTGGGGAGTTTGTCTCAAGCAAGTCAAGTTTCAAATGAGTTTTTATTGTGTTTGCTTTATATAGCTTGTATACAGTGGAATGAAATGTACATTAGAACGATTTCTCCAGGACCAGGTGCAACACAGAACAGTACACAAGACTGCATAAAGTGCAATACACAACAGTGTAGAACATGACCAATGCACCTGCACTGAGAAGACACAGAAACAGCAGTATTAAACAATGTCCATGAGCTAAAAAGCTCAGTCACCAATCTTTTAAAATGTTTTGCAGTATTACAAGTTGTTTACATTATTACATTATGTGTGTGATAATATACCGAGTTAAAGTTAAGAGCAAGATCAGAAAGTGTGCATATGAAAAGAACATTGCATGGCTTCTAATGCATCATTTTATATAGAGAGATAATTAATCTAATTTATGCAAAAAACTGAGATCTCTATACCACTCCAGCAGTAGCCCAAGACAGCAGAAAAAAGGTGCACTTAGCAACAGTTTATACTGCTCTATGTGTCATGCCTGCCACTAATTTACACCTGGTTTTGCAAGGCAGAGTAAATTACATGCAAAACTGCCAGTCACTATATGCACACTTTGCTAAATCAAATAGAATGTGTAATTAGGGCTTAAACTGTGAGTTTAGGCTACTATGCTAGTCTCATACACAATGGTTTTCAAGCAGAATATAGCCCAATTGTGGCTGAAGAAAAAAGCAGTACATCTGGCCATGAGCATTTTAAACTATCATCTGCAGGCCTGAAATCCTGAAATCATGTCCACATTAATGAGCCAAAAAGAGGCACAGTTTAAAAGAAAGACATCTTTGGTTTTTCCTATACAGTACATGCTATATTTTTGGTTGATCGTCTTTTCCTATCTATCCCATAAATGATCTAATACAATATTTAGTATCTTGTGACTGTTCAGCTCAGTGCATTCAGACCCTCATCCTGCCTCAGGCACACATTGAAATCAAACATATGACTCTCACTAGAATCGTCTGTCAATCCTTATTCTGTGCTGAAGATATTGATAATATGTGCAGACCTTAATGGATGAATTTCAGTCATGGTTGGAAGTAATTAGCAGCATTAACCCTCGTGCAACCCTCAGGTCAAATTGATCTGTTTATCATTTTTATTAAAAAAAAAAAAAGAAAGATATAGATAAAAAAATAATAATAATTCCACCTGATACTTGGTAGTCTATTTTTTGGATGCACAATTTTTTTTAATGTTTTAATTCTACACAGTAACATCCCTTAAAGTGCCCTTATTATGCTATTTTAAAGGTTCCTAATTTTGTTTTGGAGGTCTCCTACAATAGGTTTACATGCATCCAAGGTCTAAAAACACTTTACTTTTTTTCATAATATACATTGCAGCACCACCTCTTTTCTCACAGTGTCTGAAACGGTTCGATCAAGGATTTGGCCTGTCTAAACCCCTCCTTTCTGAGAGCCTGCTCTGCTCGGATTCGTTAGATGGCCCAGTCTGTAGTGATTTGTCTACCGCTTACCGCGCGTGTTGGAAACGGAACACCTGATACCATATCTGAATTTCAGCTCTGGAGGCTTCCTCAGCAGTAAAATGACAGGAACGCAACAAAAGGTTGGATTTAAACAACTACAGTGTTTGAGGGTGGGTCAAAGTAGACGTTGTTTGTGGGCAGCCAGTGAAGACCATAGGTGGGCATTATGCAAATTTGTTACAAACCTACATAGGTTCGAGCAGGAAGTAAGTCTGGAATTAATGAAGACTCGTTTCAGACAGTTCAGAATCGGCTCTTTCTTTTGGGAGACAATAAGCCCATTTGTCATGCACTTTGATTGATTAAACCCAGAGAGTAATAAAGGTTGAAAAAGTACTGGAAAACAGACAGGTCATGGTAAAGACAGGTATGAAACTAAAACATGAGTTCATGTCAAAGATACAAGAGAAGGCACTTGTGAGGCCTCATATCCAGATATCCAGAGAAGAAAACAAGTCCTAAGGTCTTGAGCATCGGCAGTAATGGAGAGAAGGATTCAAGATGCAGAGATGAACATTTTAGAAGTATTACTTGTCTAACAAAGACTTTTCACCATTGTAGGTTGCAGCTGGTGAGAAAAAGATGAAGTATTGCCAGGGATGTGTACCAACAAAGCACACTAAAACACCTTCTACATGTACCAAGTGCAGTGATTTACATTTGTAACACACACACACTAAGATTTTTTCATCATGTGCTGTGTAGACTGACATTTGCATTCTAATGTTGTTTGTTTTTCCACTACTCAAGTTCATTATTCTAGTTCATCTACTGTAGACATGAATGCATATGAACACACACTGTTCTATTTCATCTAATGTTATTTCACAAAGATGTCATTCTTGAGTAAGCATAAATAAAATTTAAAACAATGCCAATCTGATTTTGTGCTTTTGTTTTATATAATTTATTTATAGCTGCCGTTTGTTTTGTCATAGCCAATACTACTTTGAATAACAAAAAAACAAAAAGAACAAACAAATCTATAGTAACAATTAAACACAATAGTTAGCAGTACTCATGAAAAGCTTGTTTTATTTGTCATACAAGAAAAAAGACTCACTATGGCCAGAGCCATATCTCCCTGCAGTTCTCATGTAGTTTCCTCTTGAAGCTAAGCTGGGTTGAGCCTGGCTAGTGTCTGGATGGGAGACTGCCTGGGGATAGCTGTAGTTGTAAGTGGTATTAGTGAGGCCAGTAGGGGGTGCTCGGTCTGTGTGGAGCTTAATGTCCTTGTATAGATATTATACTGTGAAAAACAGCCTTTTGGATGATATGTTAAACCCATGTCCTGACTCCCTTTGGTCATTAAAAAAAAATCCCAGGACACTTAACCTAAAAGAGTAGGGGTATAACCCTGTGTCCTTGCAAAATTCCCCCATTGGCCCTTCTCTCGTGGCCCCCTAATAATCCCCATCTCTGAAATAGCTACATCACTCTCTCCTCTCTACTAATAACTGGTGTGTGGTGGCCGTTCTGGTGCACTATGGCTGCCGTCAAATCATCCAGGTGGATGCTACACACTAGTGGTGGTTGAGGAGACCCCACCCCCGCATACTATGTAAAGCTCTTTGAGTGTCTAGACAAGTGCTATATAAATGTAACTGTAAAAACATGATTTATGCTACAATTGTGTTGTTTCTGCTGATTCACTGCTTAAATCACACACACACAGAAAACGGACGACATTTTCATTGTTAAAAGTGATCTGGCAGAGGTGAATTTTAAATATTAAATAGATATGTCAACCACATTGTTTGTAAGAGAGTTACAGATCATATACACACTGGAATTGTGTAATGTTTTTCATGTCTGTTGTGTTCTAAACTCCCAGTTAAGTCCTAGCTCAATTTGACATCCGGTGGGAGCAAAAAGTAAGGGCTACTCAAAAGTTAAAGGGATCGTTAATACCACTATGGCTCTCTGTATGTTGGCGTTCAACGCACAAGTACACGAGTCAATTCAAAGAATTGATTAATATGATT
Organism: Ictalurus furcatus; assembly: GCF_023375685.1. NCBI lineage: Eukaryota > Metazoa > Chordata > Actinopteri > Siluriformes > Ictaluridae > Ictalurus > Ictalurus furcatus. The sequence goes on from NC_071263.1 coordinate 24,361,457, forward strand.
TTAGCCCATCAATTAAAACAATTCTTAAGTCGTAAGCTGTGATTAATGCTCTTAAAATGCATAAAGTGACACTCATCAGCAGCCAATTTAGTGCCATTGTGACCAAAGACAGCTGATGACAATGTTCTGGCAGTGTTTTTATGAAAATCATCTAAAAGGACACTCAAGGAAAAGCGACATATAATATAATGTTAGAAGAATGTTTTTGCACCCCTATTTTCTGCATCTCACTAACTGATGATGTAAGCAAAACATAGTAATTTTGCTGTAGCATGAAGTCATGTTTTGTGCTACGCCAACTGACATATGCACACCTAGTCCTAAATCTTTTCACATATTGGCTTTTACTGAATGCATGGCTATTCACTCTGATTTCGAAGCTCAGCCCTATCTGCGACCCTATTTCTCCACTTCTAATTAAGTGGGCATGACTATACAGAAGGCAATGCTTTTAATGGAAAAGGCGCTCTCACAAAGGTCATAACTAATAAAAATGCAAGCAAGGATGTCTTTGTCTCTTTCACCATAAAATGCTAGATGAAAGAACTTCTGATTCTAAACAGATTTATGTCTTTCTTTCTCCTGATTATATTCTCAACACAGAGGACACAACTCAACTGAATCTTTAATGTCATAATATTATTTATAAGTCTCGGGATCAGCATGGATTCATTTGCTGTAGGAAATGTTCAAGATTCAGTATATTGTATGGTCATTGTGCAGCATTTTGACTATAATCAATAGATTTATTTAAAAATTGGTAAGAACATTAAAACATCTAGACCGAGCCATCTGGAGAGCAGCACACCTCCCTATGAGCTACATACACCAATCAGATATGGGATATCGGACCAGACGGGCTTGCCTTCGCTCCCCATGAGCATCAGTGAGCCTTGGGCGCTAATGACCCTGTCACTGGTTCACCAGTTGTCCTTTCTTGGACCACTTTTGGTAGGTACTAACCACTGCTTACTGGGAACACCCCACAAGACCTGCCATTTTGGAGATGCTCTGACCCAGTCATCTTGCCATCACAATTTGGCCCTTGGCAAAGTCGCTCAGATCCTTATGCTTGCCAATTTTCCTTTATTCCAACACATCATCTTAAAGAACTGACTCTTTACTCACTGCCTAATATATCCCACCTCTTGAGAGGTGTCAATGTAAAGAGATAATCAATCTTATTCATGTCACCTGTCAGTGGTTTTAATGTTATGGTGTATTATGAAAATATTTAAGGAAATAAAAAACAGCAGTGTGCTTTTTGGAATTTTATTCTTTTCTTTCAGACTTCGGTAATTATGTATTAATGTGCAAAATAAACATAAACACAATAGGTGATAAATATCATGCTACTGTGCTCATTAATAAACAATTAGCATGTTTACTCAATCCCTGAAAATCATAAAATCTCAAACATGCCTTGAAGACATTTTTCTTTAAAAAAAAAAAAAGAAGAAAAAGAAAAAACAAACACCATCTGTGCTGAAGCAAACGTATTCCACTCTATCTTAGAAGCAGGTGGGACAACAGAGCCTGTGGACAATTTGAACGAGGAACAGTTTCCATCATTTACAAGCTTAAGGAATTATTGAATCATTAGACGATGCAATGAGACAAGATGAATGAAGAGAAGTGTCAGCATATTGAAGCAGTGGACAGCAACATCCTGATATACTGTACACACTGTGCTACTATACACATATTCGACTTTCACAAATTCATCTTAGATGACATTCTACAGTGACAGAAAGCCTACCCGCCTTCCTAACAGTTAAACTGTGATGCCTTACTGCTACAGCCATGCCACATGCTGTCAGCTCATGTCACAAAAAATAAAACACATGATGTTTTAGGTGTTGTCAGCAGGACAATGGAGGGATATTAAGCTTCTCAGACGTCCCTTATTATCATCATCATCATCACAAACTTAAAAAATTAAACACATTTTGAATAAATTGGCTGGACATTTACTTCAGGTTCTGACATTTTCAAATACATTTTGCATGGCTAAATCAGATGGTCCTGTTGTGAGGTTTTTTTTTAAACTGCACTTTGTGAATTAAATGAGTGCCTAATCACAGCTAACAGTTTAACATTTCTTAGGGAATTTCCACACTTGCACTTTCTTTCCCATTCCCAAGGCCATTTGCACAGAGCGTTCAGGCCATTTGGTTCTGTGTGAAAGCTCATGTAGAGTGCTCTGGCTCATTCAACATGGCGGTCTGTGGTTCGCTCGATCAGAATTAGGGTGTGAGCACATAGTGTGTGAAAGTCAACTGCTTCTTGGGAATCAAATAACGTGACTAATATAACACCATGTTGCACGTCACTTCCTATTTCATGTCTCGCTATGGTGCAGAAAGGCATGTTACTGTAAATCAAGCATAGAAAGTGGCTCCAACTAAAAAAAAAAATGGTTTAGACCATAAACAAACAACTTTGACTGAACCGCTTTATCCAAATGGCAGCTCAGTATCGAGTATAAGGCTGGGCTATATGATGAGATGTTATGGATACTGTGATATCTCTTATTACATTAAAAATTAATAATAATAATTACAAACTGACTAATGCAGCCATAATGTTAAAATTTTGTACTTAATCTTTAAAACTGTAAAAAGTTTTATTCTTTTACGTGTTACACGTTTTTATTTATTTGTGAATAAAATATTTGTAATATAAAAATACATTTATTATAAATGTATTTGTTTATTAATCATGAAATATTTACTATTATTATTATTATTATTATTAGTAGTAGTAGTAGTAGTAGTAGTAGTAGTAGTATTGTTGTTGTTGTTGTTTTATTACTTAACACTATTTTGCTGGTAGTTTGTGAGCAAACCTATATATCATGTTTATGTATCACAGAAAAATATTTAGCAAAAATAAAGAAACATTAATAAAATAAATACATACATAATAAACCAATACATAAGAACACACCTGGTTAACAAGAATAACCTGTCATCACGTGTTCCAATATTTTTGTTCACCTACAAATTGGATGGTCTGATACAAAATGTGCTATGTCATTTAACACATCTGCATATAGATACCAGGAAATAAAAGCTGAAATTCTGAACTCTCTTCACATATTCATCTTTTGCTCTCAAACCCAAAAATCTTCAGTCTACAGCATAAACATTTCATTAGTTTGGAAGGGGACTATACAACTAAATAAATATGAATACAAAAATATGTATATCATTTGACAATAATTTTGTGTAGCCTACAGTAGAAGTTATATCACAAACCCTGACGTTGTTTATTTCCAATAACAGCATGTCCCAACGTGTTTTATTCCTCTTATACCACATCAGTGTTCAAATGCAGCCTTTAATCCGGCTTTAAACCTGCAAAATCCAAAGAATAGTGCAAAGTCGTATATACTAAATACTTTTTTTATGTGCCAGAAAACATACTGATTGTTACACTGGATTCTCCTTCCACAAATGTTAAATAAACATCTATTTACAGAAAACTTCACTATATCAATAAGTGTACATTTTCTTTGTTAATTAAAATGTTCACTTGAGGCTTATGGAGTGAGTGCCATACAAGTTCCTGTGAATAACTATAAAAACCGAAAACATATTAGAACGCGCTCATAAATATAAACCTGTGATTTGAATTGCAGCAGAAACTACTGTCAGTACTTCTGGTATAAAAACTAATCAACACCTTCTGACCAATCAGATTCAATGGCACTATGTTCTAAATAAAATTCCATAAATAATTAAATAAGTACAATTGCACAAGTGACTTGCATTTGAAACGTAATTGACGTGTGTGAAAATAAGCTTGTGATAATTGATGCCCTTTTTAAATTAATTTGAAATGCATATGCGTACATTCAGGCCATGTGTAAAAAATGCTCTTAAAACTAATCATTGCTATTACTAATGATATTTATACAAATAACACATTTAATTAGTCACAATCCCAATTCTAAATATCAAGCTAATCAAAATGAGATTCATGCCAATGAACTGGAAGCAAAGTTTTATTGGCCCTTATGCGGCGTCAAATAAATGTTTCTCTACTTACAGACTTTCTACAGGGTGAGGGCACAGAGTTAGCTTTTTGACGCCCCTTCAGTGGTTAGGAGTTAAAAGTTTTGCTCAAAGGACCAACTGTGGTCAAAAAGGGCAATGACACTTGTGCCCCTGTGGCAGCAGACTTACTAACATAAAACCCTGCTAGTCCTCAGACCTGAACTTGTGATCTTCAGGTAAAGGGGGGGCTAATTATATCTGACTCTCACTGCAGTGTTCTGCCAAAGGGCACACAGTCTAGCAATAGTGTCCACTTTTTATTTTATTTTATGACAGAGTGGTGTGATGTAGCCCATGATGATGTTACTGTTACTACCACAAAGTTGATTATTGTCTTAAAACAGCATGTTCTGCCAGTTTCTGTTCCTCTTATCCTACAGCAATTTGAATGCTACACTACAATTACACTGGAGACTCCATCCATAAATGACTCCAGAAATCATCATCGTAGATTTTTTTTTTATCTGCTTATTATCAGCTTTTATCTGCTTAGATTATTGTGATTAAATTAATTAATCAACACCTTCTGACCAATCAGATCAGATTTGAGAATTAAAAAACACTGTGGTATAATAATTATTAAATAAAACATACTGCATGTTAATAAAACTGAGGCATGGTTTAGATATGGCCCAGGTTATGTAACTATGCTAAAATAGGATGAAACCTGAACACAAGAGACTTAATTGCCTCATCTCAGTCTATCAGGATATTGCAGCTCTTCACCTCACCGGTCTACTAATCATCAGCTCCGCCTATCCATTTAGCTCATATTTTCCCCATTATCCATTGAGTATTTAAGCCATGCTTTCTTTGTCGTTCAGTGCAGTGCCAGTTTTCTGACATTGATTGTGGATTGTGGACTGGTTTGGTGCTTAATAAATGCTAAGTGGCTTGTTTCCAAGTCTCTGAATCAGGTATGCCAGACATCCTCTCATTTATTGATACAACCTACAAAGAGAGGAGAGCTCTGTCAGAATGGTACCACAACAACCACCATTTTCTCAACATCAGCAAAACAAAGGAAATGATAGTAGACTACAGGAAGTTGCAGGGTGGAGCAAACACATGCCCCCATACACAACATGTCAGTGGAGCTGCTGTGGAAAGATTCAGGAACTTGACTGATAACCACATCTGGTCCCTCCACGCGGAGACTATAATGCCAGTGATTCTATTTCCAGCAGATACTCCAGGAGTTTGGTGTAGATGCTACCAATCTCACTTACTTCTACTGCTGTACCACCAGAATGGGTGCACCAATGTATGGCAAAGCAGTTGGACCTCCCACTACTGCAAGGCTCTCCAGAGAGTGAAGAGAACATCAGAACACTTCACAGGCAACAGACTCACAGCCATACAGGACATATGCTGATTTTGACTAACTCATGCTGTAATTTCCGACCTATAGGAAAAACCAAAGGAACTCGTCTCCTCAACACCAAATTCCATCAAGATCAAGATGGCTGCACATGGCATCATCAGTAAACAAAGTAGCACCTCTTACTTTAAATGAGTTGTGCTGTATATTTTACTATATGCTTTTAGATGTATCAACATACAGACATATTCACTAGTTAAATCTCTAACACTGACAATACAGTTTGCTGTTCTGATGAAGTAAATACACATCACATCACAGTTAGCTAGCTAGCTTGTTGAGAACAAAAGACAAACATGGAGGCAGCCATGTTTTTTTCCCCACTTTGTAGCTCAAATGCATGGAGGTCAAAATTGACATCATTCCAAGCTCCTTCTTCTGAGGTAAGTTGAATACAAGACACAATGCCTGAGAAAACCTCACAAAATTACCTCAGACACCCAGCACATAAACTGTTCTCATATCGGAGTACCCAGTCACCGAGAAGCTGTCTAAAAACAATTTTACCTGCCGGCTATTAGGTTCCTAAATAGCCTGTAGGGCAGTTCATCTCCATTCTCAATGTCACGGAGTCACTACATACTTTTTCTATTGCCATTTGGTCACTCTACACTTGGGTGTTTTACACCTTATTTTGTCTGATGTATGCCATTTTCTCCATCTTCTCTCTTTCCCTACTTGTACTGTATGTTGTTTATATTGTTATGTTTATTGTCTTTTTAGTGTACTTATTTTACTCTATTTTGATCATGTGCTTAAGTTTGTTGTGTGTGCTTTGTATATTTTGTTACACCTAAGCAATTTATGTGAGCCTCACCATAAGCATTTCAATGTACACATGCCTTGATATCCTGTGCAAATGATAAATACAATACACTTGACTTCACATCTGGAATGATGCTAAAAAAGAAGTTGGTTATAGTTGACTAAAGAGAAAGAAATGATGATAACACTTTACTAGAACCTTACATCATAACACCCACAAATGTCATTGTACCATTATCACCATTGATCATGATAGTTTATTTAAAAAGCTATTGCAAACATACATCACTAATTAACACAATAAACAAAAGTACTATTTTTTTTTTTTTTAACTCTACTTAGCATGGGTTTTATAAATTTGTCCGTGACACACACGTGATGACTTCATAAAGCGAAATAAAATAAGTTCTTTTATACAGTATAAATAATTGTATTGTGTTATTGTTAAGTTTATTTTCAAGGGTGTTTATTCATTGTCACTTCATTACTTTCACTGTAAGAAATAAATTATTTCTGTCTGCATAAATTTGGCTTATTTATTTATTTTATGGAATCTAAACTTTATTTACGATCTGCATATATACAGTTCTAACCTTTTAAACAATTATTTTTAGGCATGGCTACATTCCAACATGGCAATCAGTATGGTTATAGTTTCAGGGTAGATTTCAGGGTACATTTTATAAAGAGTTTACATAGAGAGAGAGAGTTTATATTTTAAAATGGCATTTCATTTGTAAACACATATCCATACACTTGCTGGCCTCTTTATTAGAAACACCTGTACAACTGATCCTCCCTGCAATTAACTAGCCAATCATGTGGCAGTAGCACAGTACATAAAGTCATGTAGCTACTGATCAAAAGATTCTGTTAATGTTAATCAAATATCAAACATCAAAATTGGTCAAAATGTGATATCTGTGGCTTTGATCATGGTATGGTAGTTGGTGCAAGACAGGCTGCTGTGAGTATTGCAGAAACTGCTAATCTGCTGGGGAAGCCAACACAAAATAAAACATCTGAATACTTTCCAAACACACACACACATATATATATATATATATATATATATATAACAGCTCAGGTTTGCTAGAATCTCTGCCTGCCTTCTGAGATGCTGCTTTGCTGACGGAGCTTTAATGACAGAAACAGTATAGGACAGGTGTCCTTTCAATTCCAGTAGACCAGTCTCACTCACAGAGAGAGGAGTGGGATTTACAGGCCGGCTTTAACTGTAACAGTGCCTTCCAGGCAGCTGGATCTAAAGCATCTCTGAGCCATTGTAAGAGAACTCAGCCACGTGCTACAGGCTGTCAATAAACACTCACCTACCTGAAACATAAAGCCAGTATGTTTAAAGCCATAATTAGAGAAAAAAAGAAAATGTTTGTACTTCTCTTTGGCAAGGATGTGATGTGTATGGCAGAAGAATCAATACAAATCCAGTTCTCTGGTATTTATTCAACCTTATTATTACATTAACACTAGCCTCGAAATCCGATGCATAAAAAAGTGAGTATAGAGTGTATAAGTGCTCTGTGCATTGTTTATATTAGCATGTGCATACATAATTGCGAGTAATTCCTTTAATGCAGTGGCTTGCTCTTACAATATGGAAGATTATTATGTAGCATAAAAGCATGAGATAAAATATCTACAGTGCCCCTGCGGCTCTGATTCTTCTTCGGATGTTTCAAAGTGATACGACGGCACATAATGCTAAGGCCTGTTTGACCTTTGCAACATTATTTCTGCCCAAGCTGCCTGTAAGGCATTAAAAAACACACACATGCACCAGGGCCAAATCAATAGCTCTCCTCCTATTTGCGTGGCTTTGATAAGCCTCTCACGGCCTCTGGACATGGAAACAATTAAGTTTGCTTTATTTCAGTAGCGGAAAACACACTCAGCCTCCTGCCCACACACACACACACACACACACACACACACGGACCTCTCTCCTGGGTTTATTGTGCAGAAAGTAGAGGGTGGACATAGGACATAGGTTGCTCCCTATGCAATGACTTTTATTAAAGTGGCCTCCCATTGCTGTCAAAGACAGAGGGTCCAATGTACGTGTGAGTAGGAGAAGTGCAAAAGGCGGGTTGGCCATGATATGCACCACAATGTGCTAGTTTGCATAAATGTGATGCTTTTGTCTAGAGGTTGAACCAAGAATTTGAATAGTTGAATAACTACATATGTGGGTAGGGAATGGTTATGGAAAATTTGCAAATTCATATGATACTGTCACCTTACCTGTATATACATAATACTAACAAAAGCCTTGTGGGGTTTTTTTTATATTTATTTATTTATTTATTTATTTATTTTTTGCCTCTCACGAAAGCAAGTTGATTTTGGCTTGATTATAAGAATGCATATCAGTGCATTCCCATAATAATTAGTGTATTGACCCAGGGGGATTAAATTTGTCATAAGTCACTGGCTGTCTTCAATTGAAGACTGGAGACTTAACTCTTCAATAATCAAGCATTAAATCTACACAAACTTACTGTTTTTACTAACTCTTGCAAGAACTCCTATGCAGCTTTATGGTATTCTCAGTCCTAATCATACTAGAGTGAAGATAAGTTTTATAGAGACTTACTTGCTCTTCTGTAAGTCTCTATAAATGTAAAGGTACTGTATGTAAACACAACCACAATTCTGAAAAGGTTGGGACAGTATGGAAAATGCTAATAAAAACAAAGAGGAGTGATTTGTAAATGTACTTTGACTTATATTTAAACAAATAAACGTATACAGACAAGGTATTTGATGTTTTACCTAATCAACTGCATAGTTTTTTGAAGATAAATGTTTATTTTGAAACTGATGCATGCAACATGTACCAGAAAAGTTGGAGCAGGGGCAATTTAGGACCAATAGCAATGTGACAAGTTGAAATAAGAAGGTGATGTGAAATTAAATCCATTTCACTTTTCCATTTCAGTTTTGAGGCTGCACAACTACAAAATGTGGAACAGTTTAAGAGGGTGAAAACTTATGCAAGGCACAGTATGTACAGGTATAAATCCATATTCAAATCTTAAATTAGTAAATTCAGATCTACTAATTTAAGTATTTGTGAATCTATAGTATAAAAAGAATACTTTTTATTAACTTTTTATTAAGTTTACAACTAAGATTGTGTTGTAAATTTGAAACTAAATATAACAAAGTTAAAATATGTACAGACTAATAGGTTTATTATGTGTTCATATGTAATATTCAGGTTTCAGTATGATATACTGTATCATGAAATGAAGTTCATAAGTCAGGTTTCCACTGTACGATTTTGTCTGAGACAAAAAGTTGAGATCATAGTAAGATCATTAGAAATCATAACGTGACATGAATTAGTGCCATTTCACTGTCCTTACCAAAGACAGCCGAGGACAATTTCAGAGTGTGACGGCTGCTACAATGCTTGTTTAAAAGTCTTCAATAGGAGAATAGGATAGGATGAAAAACCTATGGGACATCTACAAATATGGTAGTCACAATGGCAGGGGGCTCACACACTTTTCCCATTGCCCTGCTCACCAGCAGCTAAATAGAGTCACGATACTCTACACACAGAAACCCAACAGGGTCCTGACTAATAACAGACTTGTGGCAATAAAAAGGATAAAATTAATTTGTTTATACTGACTGAAAATATCCAGTAAGTCGATTTCCATATCGCTGGCTTGAATGGAACGTCAGTGTACTGTGGATAAATAGAATGTTACCAACCAGCATTCCTCACCCCTTATACAATGAGTTGCAATGATAATGGACAGAGAAATATCCTTATTACCCCAAATTCATTTTGAGGAATAGTTATTGCATGTTGTCCTCTATTTCCCAGCTACAAATGGCACTAAAATCCTCTTATTTGCCTTTTTAAAATGTGGGGTTTTTTTCTTGGCATAAGCTTGTTTTTATATACTGAGGGCTTGTATCTGGCTATACAACCCCATTTTCCTGCACAAGCCTTGATTACAGGATGCTGTGACATAAGCACGTAGAACGTAGTCATTTTCTTTAACTGCAAGTCTGTCGTTAAGTAAGTAAGTCAATTTTATTTATAAAGCACATTTAACACAGCAAAGCTGATCAAAGTGCTGAACAGAATAAAGAAAAGTAAAATAGAAAACAGAATAAAACCAAATAAAGAGAGACAATAGACAATAGTAAAAATTTTACTATAGAGGATCTTCATCATGAAATCTGATATGCAGAACATGTAATGTTATCAAATTTAGCAGATTTTACTGGGATCAAGTAAAAATCTTCTAAGGCCACTGAAATCACAGTATAAAACAAGCTTTAGAGGGTAATAAGGCAAATGATACATTTCTGATATTAAATTGGTTCTGTTACTGTGCAAAGCTGTTTACCTGAGTAACTGAATAATCAAGTATGTGTCCTTTTATGTGTACACGACTGTAAAATTACTCAGAATGTCCATCACTGCTTTAAATATGGTTTAGCATATTCTCCCCATATAGTTTGTATCTTCTCCCAGTGCTGCGGGGGGGACTCCAGACATGCATTTTAGTCTGATTGGCATTTCCAAATTATCTGTAGTGTGTGAATGTGTGTGTGATTGTGCCCTGCAATGGGTTGGCACCCCATCCAGGGTGTCCCCCACCTTGTGCCTCAAGTTCCCTGGGATAGGCTCAAGGCTCCCCGTGACCCTTTGTAGGATAAGTGGTATGAAAAATGGATGGATGAATTTATGTGTAATTTGAGGTTTACAACCTTTGTGCCAGGCGGTGGAAAGAGAAAAATATTTTGTGGATGAAATTTAATTTTTTTCCATGTATGTATTCTTATTAACAGGTATGCCCTGAAAGAAGAGGAATGGGGTAACAAGTGTTTCATGTTGTAGTGTCACCTTTCAGTTCACATCTGTAATCCATAGTGAAAATACGCTGTAAAAATTGCAGGCCTGAAGTAATAGTTCCTTTCCCAAGGTATCCACCTTGCATTAAAAAAACTATTTTACTGTTGTTAGTCAAAAGTCCTAATGACAGAGCGTTTAACTAAGCCTGCAAAAATCAAAGCCGAGCTTGAAGCCTCTCACAAATAGACATGTTTTGATGGCTCAAAGTTGTTCGGTTGACTTTTGTGGTCAATAAAGACAATCTCTTAGAGCTGCTTTCAGACTGGATGTATGATTCAATCAATAAACTATGGAAATCAAATTAGACTCGCACACCTTGTCCATAATTCAGTGTAACCTTTTCAGAGGGCCTGTGTATGTGACAGCAAAGTCAAATAAATAGCTCGCAACCTGTCGAGAAAATTTGCTAACACTACTCTGCACTCCTCATTATCCCTGAGATGTTTATTGGAGCTGCTCTGACTGCAGTTCCGACTGCAAGGTTTATATGAATGCATTCTAATTCTAATGCATTATCATTTCTTTAGTAAAAACATACATGGTGGATGCTCCACATAAATAGATTTTTTTTTTTTAAACATAGAATTGTTTATTTGATTATTTGGCATTTTTAGAAGGAGTATCCAGTATCAGCACTTTGTAACAATCAGCAGTAAAGCTGTTCCTTTAAGTTTTTTGACATCAGTAGTTTGTGATTTGCGCCTTCTCAGTAACATGACAAACTGCATTTTCCCCTATTAACTTCAGTAGAGAGAAAAAATTGTAAAAAAAAAAAAAAAAAAAAATGGATAATATGTATAACCTCATTCTTTAATAAATAAAATATAGTAATTGTTTGCAAATTGCTGTCATGTAAGAGAAATAAAAACTTGTGTTGTTTTAGGAAAATAATTGTTTTTGGTGAGACAAGTAAACCTGCTTCATATCAGATTAAGTAATTAATTTAATTAATAAGTAGAAAATATTTTAAGCATGTGTCATCTAAACACATACTTAAGTAGAATATATTAGATATAAGGAACATCTGATCTTTTGTTAATAAATAAATAAATAAATAAATAAAAACAGTTAAAATGATCAATATTACAAATTTACTTACATTTAAATAGAGACATAGAAATGGTGCAGAATCTTGAATATTAAATATTCAAGATATTGAACATTTACTTTCTGTTTTTCAGATTTCTAAAACCCTTTTTTCCCCATTTTAAATAACAATAATAATAATAATAATAATAATAATAATAATAATAAAACCTTTCAACCTCACTATATATAAACAAAATGTCATTTACTTTGTTAATGTTGTTCATGGTGTATTAAACCTGAAGTTCCTGCTTTTCTATGTTAACTAATGTGTTAAATAATGTCAGGTAAGTAAACGTTAATCTAATGCTACCCATTTATTTATTTATTTATTTATTTTACCCACTTTTGGACTCTACATTCAGTGTTGCAATATGTTTTTATAAGTTATTTTATAAGCTATTTTCCCTGAACCATCCTAGACATGCAAGTCTTATTCAGATCCCCTTTGGTAATGGTTCAGGAATTTCTTCAACAGAAACAAGAACTGACAGAAAATATATACACAGTGATATCTGCAGTTTTAGTGAATTTTGCAAACAGCTTCATATCTCCACAAACAAAAGGATCAACAAAAAGGTCATGAAATGTGAAAAAGCCCATTCCAGACCGCATGAGGAACATGACAAAAGAATCTTATTTCTCCTTGTGTGACATTTTGCTTGCACACGTGAATTTTCTTTGATATTCGGTCGCGTTCACAAGGAGATGTTGGCATTGGTATGCTTTTCTGGTTTGTTTTAGTTGTTCCTTGTTTTTTTTTTTTTTTTGGCTTTCTTCCTTTTGCTCCTCCCTCTCTTTTTCTTTGCTGCATGACTGGTAATCATCATTCATTTATCTACAGTAACCGCTTTATCTTCATTAGGGTCGCAGTGAATCTGGAGTCTATGCCAGGAACACTGGATGCACTGGTTGGGAAGCACGATGCATACACATTCACACACTTATTCACATCTGGGGCAATTTTGAGTTACTAATCCACATACCAGCAGGTTTTTAAGACTTTGTTACATCAGATTTATGTCAAAAGTTCAACCCAACAGAACTTGTTTAACTTATTATTAACTTATTATAGCTTAGTTGTAGAACCCTTGTGTGGGTAGGAAAGAGGACATGTGGAAAAAGGTAACTTTTTTTGAAAAAAAGGTTTGTGCTTCTTTTATTTTTCATTTTTCTGCGAGCACTTTTCAGCGTTTTCTCACTCGAGGACACATACAAACAAACACACAGAATTCAGCTCAGCACTCTCTCTCTCTCTCCAGGTCATGGCATTCCCTGAGCAAACAAGCAACAAATAAGTAAATTCACCATGAATATACACACATGAGAATCATCACGTGTTACTTGCCAGTTCAAACTGCCTCCTCTCCTTCAGCAGCTGCCGCTTGACCACACCCACACCACATTAGTTAACAAGTTTATTTAACAAGACACTTGTCTGCCAGGGCAATTAATGGAAAGATCCTTCTGAATGTTTCATAGAGCTGACTGTTTTAGGAACGTCATAACACCCATGCATTACTGCTCATCTATCTTGTTTGCTACACACCAATTAACGTTCTTCTTTTCTTTTTTTTAAGTATGTGAAAAACCCATGAGTGCATACGGTGGTTAATTTATAAATCTGCAGGTCTCGGAATAATAAGACGATAGTGATCCGGCAGGTCGGGAGGCACGAAAGGTTACGGTCCCCGAACTTACACATACATAAAAGTACTTCTAGAATGTGAGCATTTTCAGTACAAAGGGAAACATTTATGGGTTGCACATTCTATCAGCTTATGTGCTGTCACCTCAGTTAGCTTCAACACACACTTGCCCAAAGCACTTCAAAAATAAAGCTATGTTTCATACAGTAGGCCTACTTACAATAAAACTCACAATAAATATGGTGGGGATGAGAAGGGATACACGCTGCAAGGTACAAATGAGATTCATTCTGGAGAAACCCCGCTCACACTCCACTCGAGATTGGTATGGTACTCACAGTAGCCAACAGCTGCCACAGTCCTTCTGGAACTATTTGTGTATTTGAGTCCCTGTACTCCCTAAAAGCCAGAATGACTGTACGTGGGCTGTTAACTCTAATTCCTGGCAGTCAATCTCACTTTCAAAGCCATGTGCAGGTTGACATCTTTTAGCCTTGTAAGCTCTTCTAAAAACCTTCCACAGTCAGGCTACCGTTATCACTGCTAGTTGTGGGAAAGTTCACCAAACTGCGTCATATGTGACCTGCTGCCGCTCGCTCTCTTGGACGCTTGCCTTTTTAGTATTTTGCTCCATTTTCTCAATGTCATTTGTTGTGTTCTTAAAAAATTCTGATAACTGCTTTCTTTTCACCATGACACACTCTACAACGTATGCTACGTGACTGTAGGCTTCGCTTTGTGAAAACAAATTCAGGTGAACTTTGAAATTGAAATGATTATGTTATGTGAAAGGGGCTATTGATTGGTTATTAGAAATATTTGAGCACCAGTAATATAAGATGAGCATTTTTATTGCAGCTTTTTGTTGTTTTACTTTTGGTGAATTTAAAACTAAAACAATTTGTTTTGATAATATTGCTGCATGAGACTTTAAGCATCCAGCTGCAGAGGTGGCGGATCCACATGAAAAGGTTCCGGAATGAAGGTGTGCTATATTTTGGAGATCTGAGTGCACATCAAAAAACCCAAACACTGGTCAAACAAAAAATGAGGATCTCCACCCTCATCCAAGTAAACCATGCTTAAGTTTATTGCCTTTCAGCTGTTCAGTTTATTGTATTTAAATGGACTGTGGTAGACAAAAATGCCAATGCTTCCATAAGAACATGTAGAAATGTTAGACAAATTGGTGTATTTTACTTATATCACGGTTAACATTCAGAGCATATCCCGGAAATGCTGGGCACAAGGCAGCAATACACGCCAGTCCATTGTTTAACAATAACAATTTCATAACAGAACTTACTGGCATGTGATTTGGATGTGGGAGGAACCTGGAGAACCCAGAGGAAACCCACAACTTCACAAGAGAACATGAGAAACGCTGCTTAGACAGTAACCAGGGCTCAGGACCGATCCAGAGACCTAATTTGACAAATCTGATAAAATGCCTGTTTGGACAAGTTAATAAAATATGTTTTTAGATCTTTATTCAGAATTAAAGGAGTGATGTATCACAACAGGGCGTTTTATATGATTTGAATTTTACTGCTGGTCTTCATTTATTACATCATTAAAATGAATGAAATCTTCAGAGATTTCAAAACCAAAATAACCTATAGTCCCTAGTGCAAAATTTATGAAAGAAAAGTAAATAAAAATGAATTTATCAGATTACAATTAACCTACACTACTTCCCAGAAAGATCAGAATCTTTAGCTTCATACTTGATTAAACTTGTTCTAATAGAAACCATGGATCTCGCCTCTCAATCTACCACTAGAATGATTTTCAGAAAATCGGAAAATCGTTTTTTTGAAGGTCACATTATTTTTCTGGGTATAACAACTGTGCTTATCTGCAGGTCACACCCACAGCCAGCTTTTAAAGTGGCTTAAATCCCATGCCATTTTAAAATGTCAATGAGAAAAATAAGTTTGCCCATCTAAATTTTGAGATCTTACTGTATGACCGAATCTCTTACATGGTGAACCTTAGATATGTTCTTAAAGATATATACGTGTGTGTGTGTATGTATGTATGTGTATATATATATATATATATATAATATACAGTGAGGGAAAAAAGTATTTGATCCCCTGCTGATTTTGTACGTTTGCCCACTGACAAAGAAATGATCATTCTATAATTTTAATGGTAGATTTATTTGAACAGTGAGAGACAGAATAACAACAAAAAAAATCCAGAAAAACGCATGTCAAAAATGTTATAAATTGATTTGCATTTTAATGAGGGAAATATGTATTTGACCCCCTCTCAATCAGAAAGATTTCTGGCTCCCAGGTGTCTTTTATACAGGTAACGAGCTGAGATTAGGAGCACACTCTTAAATGTGTGGGATGGCTAAAATGTAATATCTATCAATAGCTCAACAACAAAACTATTAGTGCTGAGCAATGCATTATATCACTATATTATTATATCACATTATATCAAGGTCTCATCGATGGTATAATAAGAATGATGTGGGGTAAACTATTATACACACATACACTTAAAGGCAGATCATCAGCCTCATTTGTGATTTTTTTTTACATTTTAATTTATAAGTGTTTAAAATAATGCTCTACTGGCTTCATGCCATAATTCCTCTGATTACCAATGACGTTGGTAATAAAAGTTGGAAAAGTTGAGTTTGATCAAACCAAAAAATATCAAACTTTCGTTCTGTTTTTTAGAGGAGAAATATATATTTCAATGTTTTTGTGTTCACTTGCAAAACTTTTGCGTTCCCCTGAGAAACTTTTCATTCTATTGCAATTCGGTTGCTTTTTCTCACAAAACTTTTGAGTTCTCCTGTCGTTGAGTTCGTATGATCAGTACTTCCTGTTAAATTTCTCACTTTGTATGCTTTTTAGCATCTCTTTAAACTCGATTGATGAATTCTGTCCACACTTCAATCACATCTTGACTGCTTCATTTCAAATCCATTGTGGTGATTTACAGAGGCAAAATGACAAAAATGGTCACTGTCCAAATACTTATGGACCTGTCTGTAAAGACCTGAAATTTGAAAATTGTAAAGACTTGAAATTTGAAAACCAGTTGCTCTACTATGCTGTTGCAGGCATTTTGCTGACATAGTTTGGGTCCACTTGTCCCCTTAGAGGGAAAGGTCACTTCAAATCAATACAAAATGGCTCACTGTTTTTGAATATAAATATGTTGTAAATCATATGTTAGTGACACACAATCATAAGATCTCAACTCAATTGAACACCTATAGGAGAATCTGGAGCAACATGTTAGACATGTTAAACAGATCATCAAAACACCAACTGAGGGAATATATTTTATAAGAACAGTGTTTCATCCCTGTAGTGCAGTTCCAGAGACTTCAATGCCAAGAATTTGTTGCCAAGTTGTTCTGGCAGCTTGTGGTGGCCAAACACTTAACCAATATACTTTTGTTGTTGATTGTTGTTGTTTTTTCATATTAATTTGCACATAGATTATCCTTATCCCTTAGAAATTATAGCATATTATCTGTTCATTTGGCTTAGAGCATTTATTATACAACAGTTAGTTCTGGTCCATTAATTTGATTGGTCGAGCAACGTTCTAAGAGTGCTTATATTTATTATAACCACACTGGGATGTTTAATTGTTTACATCAGTCTATTCATCTGTATTAGCCACATAAAATTCCACTTCCTAGTTCAAAACCGTTACTACAGTAGAGTTAGTGCCATCATCAGCAAACATGGCAAACAATACTTTTCAAGAATATAACTTTTGACTTAAAATATGAAATCAAGATGAAAACAAAGAAGGGACACTAATTTACCCGAAGCTACTTTAACACAAATGTACAAATCGGTGTGAGCTAGCTAGCCGATGTGCTATACAGAAAGTGTGGCTTCTTCGGGATCTATTTCCATTAGCGGAGCAAAAATAAACAGAACATTTGAGCATATTGAGTCTAACATGTCAGTTACTCAATATTAATTTCTTTTTTATAGAACTGTTGTATAAAAGCAATATTGCACTCGCAATTGTGCAGTTATACTGAATATCAACATGGCTGTGATTAGCTACAGCTCTCGGTCTGCAGGCTCAGCTGTGCCGATATTCAATATAGCTATACTCTTGCTTGTGTAATATTGCTTAAATAACTACTAGGAATTATTCCTTAACTACAATGAATCAAATGCCTAATTCAGCCATGAAATAATGTCTGTGTGCTGATTGGCCCCCTCCTCCTTCCGTAACCTTCCGCAGCAGCAGCATGATTGTCTTCTTCTTCATCATCTATGTCTGTACATGTCTATCAGAGCAAGTATTCATACTTGCTCAGCAGCAGCAGCAGCAGCTGCAGCAGTGTAGCAGATCTAGTCCGCCAGACCAAACCTATTCACACTCCATTCCCATCTATAAAAGCTCACAATTTCACTCCAGGAGTGAAATTGTCATGGCTGAAATAACATAATGTAGGTATTAAAGGTGAAAAAAATGGGTATGGACCTGAGAGCTCCTCTGACTTAAAGAAAGACATTCATCAAATTAATGAAAGTTCAACTCATTCCTTAAAATCTGCTTCAAATTTTCTTCCATATAGTAGCAACTACTAGCCTACAAAAGCCTTACTTAACCATCACCCAGCACAAGGGTCTGTTGGGGAAAAAAATAAATAAACCTCACACATTCTCAGCATGAGCTCACGGCAGTCTTACATTGTGAGATTCCAATTCAGCCACATCGCCTGCTCTTTCACAGAGTTAATCCCACACATAATACTGATTTTAGCCATTGATTTTCTTCTTTAAATCAAGTTTTACTGACCTGAATAAAATATTGGCATGTGTTATCTGCCTATGTCTGACTAAACAGTGGTTTTGGCAAAACAGTTAATTGAGTATGTAAGTCTGGTATTTTAAAAAATCAGTCACCAGCCCTTCAATCTCTACTTTTCTACTCACTTCATTTTCAAACATCATTACATTTCTCCATAATCATACTCTTGCAAAGTCATAATGTGACGTTTAAGCATTAGATAGCTTCATGGAATCAATCTACATTCCTAACAAATATAAACTTAAACTTTAACTGAGGTGACAGCAAGAATAATAGATTATAGCGATAGTATCCATCACTGTAATCTATCTTTTGCTACATACAGTACACTCTTTTTATCAAGACTGTTATCGAGATATTAGGAAGTCTAAGCTAATTCCTAATGTTAAATAAAAGCATGATAATAACAATGATGATAAACTAATTGAATGCTAATAGCAAGCTAACATTTAAGAGATTATGAATAAAGTTGTTTAATTTCATGTCGTCATATTGCTTCGTATTACATGGCCAGTCAAATGTGTAAATGATGGTAGAAGGTACACTCATGGCATCTGATATTTTATTTTATTCCATGGACATTCAAAAAAAATTTAGGAAAAAGTGTGAAACATGGGCAGAGTGAAACCAATTTTATTGATATATATGTATCTGATGCTAATAGTGTGTCTTTTTCAGTGTGTTAAAGTTTGCATTCAGTAACACTGTTTTGAATGCGATTAAATTCAGTGAAGAATTTGAATACTGGGATCCAAGGCTTGGTGCATACCTATAGTCCTAACTATACATGCACTATGAACCTTTCTGGGAAGAATCTGGGTATTAAAAAAAAGAAGAAAAAAAGAATAGTGTGCATTCTATTCGTATCTGTATTTTCGCATTTATATGTGTTGAGCTACATCCCTAATACTGTTACAGTCAAACACAATCCATCAACTTTACCCATGGCATTTTTGTAGTTATTGTAATTCATCACATAGTTGAAGATAAGTTCATTGGAATCACACCTGAATCATCAGTCTCTTAGTTCTTTGCTTACAGCAAATTCATCATTTGCTGCAATATGTTCAGCTGGGTGCTGTTCTTATCATTATCATATCATTAACTAACTCTCTTAATGACAGCCATTTCTTCAAGAAAAATAAGTTGTTCTTGTCTGTGTGGCATGTCTGTTTATCAATTACAAACTACTGGACAATACATCCCTTATGGTTAAAAGAAATTACCTGTGGCAAAAAAAATGCATATTTTTATGGTGCATTCTCAGACTATGGTGCAAAAAAAAAAATCAGGAAGATGTTTAAGAAATTTGGTAACAAATGCAGACATGTTTTTGCTGTAATTGTGAAGGTAGCAGATGTACTTGTGAGACCCTACTACCTCCTGCTTCTCTTCTCCTCTGATTTCATTAGATTCAGTATGACCTTAATGAAGAAAGCATCTGGTGGCTGAAGAACACAAAGCTCACTGAATATGATGATAATTTCTTAGTAAGGTCCTTCTGCGTCTCGTAAACAGAGTGAGAGCAGTTAATATATTTACACTTATACCGTACATCTGGACAAAAATGTATGAGTTAATAAAAGAGACTCTACTACGTGTATTTTGAGCAGATGGTAGGGAAAAAAAGCTGCGTTATTGGAATTCTTATTGCATTAGCGCCTCATACATGGACACAATATTGCAATGTACAATCTTATACATTAAGAATACAAACCAATATAGAATGAGTAATAAAGTGCTCATATGCAAAGAAATAGTTTACTGTTTAGCAGCAGGGAAAAGAAAAAGAAAGAATAAAGCCTTTATTTGTCACACATACATTACATTACAATGGAAATACTTTTCTTTGTATATCCCAGCTTGTTAGAAATTTGTAGTCAAAGCGCAGGGGCAGCCATGATGCGGCGCCACTGGAGCAGAGAGGATTAAGTTTGTTTTGTCTGTTAATCTGAGCATTAAGTAACAAATAAAACTTGATGAGGGCAATGACAAGGTGGTGTAATGTGGCCTGAAGTCAACTCCATATTTTCCAAATACAGCATTTCATGAAGTGTTGTGTTCCTCTTATATCATATCAATTTGAAAAAAAAATATATATATACAATTAAGTAATTCCATCTTCCATACTGCTTACCCTACACAGGGCCGCGGAGGAGCCTGGAGACTATCCCAGGGAGCCTGGGAAACAAGGTGGGGGACACCCTGGACAGTCAACCTACAACGCATGTGTTTGGACTGGGGGAAGAAACCAGAGTACCGAAAGAAAACCCTTGAAGCTTGGGGAGAACATACACACAGGTCAGAGGCAGGAATCGAACCCCCAACCCCAGAGATGCGAGGCAAATGGGCTAACCACTAAGCCACTGCGTCCCCCAATTAAGTATTTAACTAATTATTTATTAAAGAATTATCGATATGTCATACTTATGTTTATATCCATTTACAGCTAACAGTAATGTTCCTGAACCTCAACAAGACAAGTTAGCTCATGATATCACTTACAGTACAACGGCTCTTTCCCTCAGTGGTCTCTCTTTTTCTCTCTTTTGAAGTTATTATGACAAAAATGCAGCTTGTCATGTTACAGAGAAACAATAGAAACAAACCTTCCATCTTTAAGACTTTCCCTTGTCAGTAAATTTAAAGTTACAGCCTTACCTAGACGGTTGCAAACTGCTGACACTGGAGACTCCTTTCAAAAATGTTAAATAAACATCTGCCTACAGAAAACTTCACCATACCAACAGTTACACATGTTTTTATGTGTATGAATCTGTTGATGTGGAGCATCTGCCATACAATTCTCTATCTAAGTTGTTACTATAGTAACAAAAGAATGGATCAATATAAACCTGGGATTTGCCTCCACTATCAGCGCTCCTGTTAAAGAAAATTAATCAACACCATCTGACCAGTCAGGATCTAGAATTTAACAGTGCTGTAAAACAATATTGTGATATACAGTAGCTCACAGAGAGCAGCCAGGAGACCACTTTGTGGTTACAAAGGTTGGAATCTTGAATAATAGACTGTGCTTAATAGATGAATTGCATGAAGAAAATCAAGCACTCTAGTCGGTTTGATATTTTAAGGCCCCAAATGCAAATGGAAGTCAAATATATTCATAATTCATTGCAAACAGTAGTGACTTTTTATTTTTACCTTTAAGCTTCTTTGATAAAAGGTCATTGCAATCGTTCACTAGACCCAGGGGGTATTTAATTATTTGGATTGTCATTTTGAAACTGTTATCTGAAATAACACTGTTATCAGAGGTACTCGAGTGGTTTTCAAACCAGGATTCAACCCCCAGAAGCTGTCAGCCATTCAGTATGAGGAGAACTTAAATGTCTTTCTTTAATTATTTCTTAAATGATTCTCAATCTCAATTCTTCCCTTTTGAGGTATATAGCAAAATAACATTTAAAGGTTACAGTGCCCTCGACTAATATTTGCACCCTTGGTAAATATGAGCAAAGAAGGCTGTGAAAAATTGTCTTTATTCTTTAACCTTTTGATCTTTTGTTCAAAAAATTCACAAAAATACTCTGCTCTCATGGATATCAAACAATTGCAAACAAAACCCAGGTTTATAAAAATAAATCTTTGTTAAATATAGGTGTGCAACAATTACTGGCACTGTTTTAATCAATACTTTATGCTACCTCCCTTTGCCAAGATAACAGCTCTGAGTCTTCTCCTATAACGCCTGATGAGGTTGGAGAATACATGGCAAGGGATCTGAGACCATTCCTCCATACAGAATCTCTCCAGATCCTTCAAAAGTTTCACGCTGGTGGACTCTCCTCTTCAGTTCACCCCACAGGTTTTCTATGGGTTTCAGGTCAGGGGACTGGGATGGGCATGTCAGGACCTTGATTTTGTGGTCAGTAAACCATTTTTGTGTTGAATTTTTTTTTTTTTTTGCAGCACATCACAGCTATATTCCTTGGTCTTACCCATTGTTATGAATGACTAAGGGAATTTGGCCTATGTGTTACCTCATATTTATACCCCTGTGAAACAGGAAGTCTTGGTTGAACAATTTCCTGTTCCTAGTCACCCAGGTGTACTAAAAGCAAATATAAAATATCAGTGGGAATATACTTCAAATATATTTGCCTCATATGAATTCATAGGTGTGCCAATAATTGGTGCACACCTATATTTAACAAAGATATTTGTTTTGGATAAATCTGTGTTTTGTTTGCAGTTGTTTGATATCAATGAGGGCAGAGTATTCTTGTGATCAAAAGGTTAAACAATAAAGACAATTTTTCACAGCCTTCTTTGCACGCAGTACATGGTTAATTACATGTTCTGTTTCTTTTATCAATTATTTCTTAAATAGGCCCTAAGTATGAT
The DNA here is from genome assembly GCF_023375685.1 of Ictalurus furcatus. Classification (NCBI taxonomy): domain Eukaryota; kingdom Metazoa; phylum Chordata; class Actinopteri; order Siluriformes; family Ictaluridae; genus Ictalurus; species Ictalurus furcatus. Next base: position 24,384,482 of record NC_071263.1, read on the forward strand.
AAACATGACTAAAACTGCAAATATTATGACCAAGAACTATAAGAACTTTATTTTAATCTAACTGAATACTTAAGTCTAAATTTGTGTTTACTGTAGCAGGAAAAAACCTACAGAATGTCAAATAATTTTGTCTTAGTTTTTGTCTTAGTAACCTCTAATAAAATGCAAACCATGCACTGTGCTAATATCTTTATTTAAGAAGAATAACAGAGTATCAGCTCCATCATTGAAATACCTAAGATATTAAATAAAAGACCTTCTAGTTTTGTTGCCCTGCTAGAGTTCACTGACAAAGCTTGTCATGCAACACTGAAATGCTATGAAAGAATCATGCTTTAAATGGATGAAATGGTTTGTAATAATCCCACTCTCTGTTAGATTCCAGTGTCTCTCCAGCCGTGAACAGAACTTGGCTGGAGGCTAATTAACCCTGCACACACTGTGGCGCTATGTGTCAGATCCCGTCACTAATGAATCTTCACATAAGCACTTAAAATATGTAAACTACATGCAGCCATTGTGAGCTATTCAGTAATGTGCAGTTCACAAATAAAATGGTCAACTGGAATATGGCTAACAAAACAAACTTATTTAGCTTGACAATGAGCACTACATAAATAAAGGAGCAAGGATATGAAAAATAGGCAGTCTTAATACACCTTATGTATTTAGATTTTTTTTGGAAATGGTAAAGGCTAGAAGTAGGGCTAGGAATTAAACTGTATTGATGCAATTGTGCAATCTATTTGCAATCTACTTGTTATCGATTTGCACTGCCTCTCCTGTTTTTGCAGCAATCAGAGCAAATGAAAGTAGCCTATGTTGGACGCCAGACAGGTCTTAGCTGATTGACTACATCAGGCTTGTGAAAAATTAAGTAATTATTAATTAATTCACTCATTTTTAGTAACTGCTTTATCCTGCTCAAGGTTACAGAGGATCCAAAGCCTCCACATCTCAGGAATACTGGGAGTGAACCTCGGGAATAATGCATTCACCTTTTGTTTGAACCCACTCATTTTTTCAAGTGATCAGGTGTGCCCTGTTAAATCAGAATGTCTACTCTTGGTTTGAGCCCTAGGTTTCACCTGTGAAGACTGCATTTGTTGTTAAAAAGGATAAACAAACATGAAGACTAGAGAGCTGTCTATGGGAGAAAAGCAACTCATTTTGAAGCTGAGAAAAGAAGGAATTACATAAGCATTGGGCAATCAGCAATGCAGCAATTTGGAATGTCTTGGAAAAAGTTAGTGGTGTAAAACAACTTGACATGGAGAATGGGTCAGACAAGGAAATCTACAGCAGTTGATGACAGAAACATTGTGAAAGCTATGAAGAAAAATGGAGAGGATAGTATGGCCATGAGACAGGACACAGGGAGAACATGTGAAACTCTACATAAACAATTTAGGCTCAGGATTGAATCAGAGCCCATGGAGACATTTCATTTTATAGTATTTGATTTCATTTAATTTCATTTCATCTTATTTTACCCTCAAACCAGTATCTCATTTGAAACATTTTCTTGCAGACAACATACATTTCTCTCCTTTTAGGACGTTACTAGGGACTGACAACTAAAAATTCAAAGATTTGCTCTAAATCAACTACTATGTGTATGAGCAGTTTTGACCTCATTATCACTCCCACATGAGAAACAGTGCTTCTGCAACAAATTGCATTTCTGGTCAGGGATTCAGAGCAAAAGGAATTTGCGTTATCTGTGTTCATACCATAAATAACTGTCTAGCTCGTGGAAATTTCTTTAAATGTGATGTGAAAATGTAAGTAGTGCGTTTTATTTCAGTTAAACTGGCAGATAACCCATTTTCTGCAGAGTCCACATTACAGATAAGCAGCAATCATGGAGACACCTCATTATGAAGACCTACCAAACAAGCTGAGCCAAGCATAGAATTGAAAATAATTTCGATAATAGCCTATTTGTTTTGCACAATGCAGTATTATATAGCAGACAGGTCTGAGCTCATTCCAAGAGTGTAACAGCGTTCTGTCCCTGCCCGCTGCAGATTCATTTAATTAAATGTCTATTAAGCCCTTCATGAATTGAATCTGGTATGTTGTAATACCCTGTGACTAGATTTGGACAGCGTTGCTGTGTATGCTATGTTCCTGAACCTGATATAAGAACCAATAATCACATTTGAGTATTTTTTTTAATTTTCTTTGTCATATAATCGATTTTAATCCTCGCTTTTTATACTGTCATTACGCAAATGGAGTCATTTGTACCATTCTGGCAATGTGTTTTTTTTTTTTAATTATACATGAACTGCTGTATTTTAATTGAGACATTTTGAAGACACCTTTAAAAATGGTCAAGAAATAGGCATGTGCAAAGTAACAATTATTAATCATATGATAATCGCATGTGGATGTGCTTTAGATCATTGTCCATTCTTTATTAATGTGCTCAAGCTGACCAGTGTTAAGCTAATAAAAAATCAATACTATTTCATAAAGTCAGACAGAAACCACACTGTGTCTGTGATGTTCATACTCACAATACGCAAGTTACATACTTCCTTACTTGATGTACAGAATGGGTAAAATTTGGCATTAAGATTCCATTAACTAACATTATTTACTGGATTAATTAACATTATGATTAAAGTACTGATTAATTTTGTACAACAGTGGCTCTGAGACTACTGGCTACAAGGCAAATCGCAATTGTGCTTGCTCTAATATGATATTGTTTGGTAACAACATACACAAGGCATACACAGACGGACGCTCTACATAAAAGTAATAAAAGTGTGTGAAATTATTTATATGATGACTGGCATTTATTTAACTTTTTTTTGGAAGGACTCTCTAGTGTCAGCACTTTGTAACCGAGAGAGGATTTCTGAAACAGGAAAATCTTAATTTTTTTTGTCTTTTTAACTGATGAAGGAATGACTGTTTATAGCTGCTATAACGTAAGTGGTAACAGGAACGAACTTGTTTTCGCAACATTCCACAACATTAAACGTAACTATAAATGTAAGGAAAAATGTGATATTCTTTAATAAATAAAAGAATTGTTAATAAAGTTGGAACAGTTCCATGTTATAAGAGAAATAAGTGTAGTGTGTTATAAGTTTTATTTGTCATATTCCAATTCAATTTCCTAACACTATACAATAGCACATTCCCTTGTGTTTTAATCCATACGTTACAATTTCTCAACTTCAGCATTAATACATGAAGTAATTGTGACAAAACAAAAAAGTTAATTTAACATTAGCTGCGTTTACATGGACAACAATAATCCACTCTTAACCTGATTAAGACCATACTTTGATTAAGAAACTACCATGTAAACAGCTATTTTTACTTACCTTAATCTAATTAAGGTCATACTCGAATTAAGCTCTAATCGAATTAAGACAGATGGAGTACTCCTGTTTTAGTCACATTATGGACGTGTATTATGGACATGTAAACACCTTAATCACATTATGAACGTCGTGTGAGAGTTTTCACCGCATTTTTTCGACAGGACACGATCACACACGGCAGTTCTCAACATTTTACGGCGAACAACAGAGTTCGGCTGCGTCATAAACTGCATACTTACCTACTACAGGCTTGTAGTGGGGAAAAATACATGTATCTCGGCTACTATATAGACGGTAAGTACGCGGTTTGAGACGCAGCCCACGGCTTCAAGCAGTTGTCTATTTGCACGTACAGCATGACAAATAATTAACTGCACTTAAAGCGTTCGTAAAAAATTTAATAAAAACACCCAAAACTGTATACGGTACCATAACGAAGACGAACTGTATGTTGATACGTGAAATTCTGGAGGGACATCTGACGGCGTGGCGCGGTGACGTAATGACGCGGGCTGTTAATCTAATTATGTTCTAAAACATGTAAAACGGGAACATGACAGGAGTTTTCTAAAAGCGACTCAGGTAAACACCTTAATCACATTATTATCTTACTCAGAGTAAAGTCAATAATTAGATTACTGCTGTCCATGTAAACGTAGTCAAAGATGTTACTGTTAAATTGAAGCATGCTGTTAAATTTGAGCAAAAATGAAATGCTTGAAATATGAGGAATTTGCCCTTTTGGACATGCTGGTACATGTGTTTTACAGCATTGTTGGGTTTATTTATTTTTTTTGCATTCTCAAATTTTGGATTTTCTAATTCACATTAGAACCTACCATTCAGTCTTACAGATGAAATTTTAACAATAAATCACTGTAAATATATGAATTGCATTTCAGCCATGACAACTCTCAGTGAAATTGTGAGCTTTTATAGATAGAGATGGAGTGTAAATTTGGTTTGGTCTGGTGGACTAGATCTGCTACACTGCTACTGCTGCTGCTGAGCGAGTAGGAATGCTTGCTCTGATAGTCATGGAGAGACATAGAAAGAAGAGAAGAATGCTGCTGCTGCAAAGGTTACGGAAGGAGGTGCCCTCCCCAAAACCAAGTGGACGGACTGTACTGAAATTCAGCACACCCCTTGATGATGCAGATCTGAATGCCAGGACTTGAGCACTGCTGCTGCTCAGAGGAGCCACGATACCCAAGTGTGTACTGGCTATGCATACCTAGGCCTGCTTTGACGACTGGCTTAACGCTACTGAACTACTCCTATGTGTTGGTATGAAGACTAATGGCCTAGCTGACTGTGTGTGTCTCGACTGGGACTTAGAGGCTATGTGTACCCAGCTGACTCCTTGGTTTGGACTAAATATATATGCGGATCATAGTGTGAGTGCATGCCAAAATTTAAATTTTTACATTTGTATTTCTTGGAAATTGATAGGCAGTACAACGAATAATCGACTGGGATCGGTATCACTATGGAGCAGTAGGGATTTGCATTGCTTAGCCGAATAGGAAAGTGTGTGCTCCTAAAGACCCAGCACCACCTGCAAATGTTTCCTTTGAATAATCATGTAGAATTATTATTTTTTAATTAAATGTCCCTTGACTCGTTTATGAGCATGAATAAGCTATTGTCTGCTATTGCCAGCGATTGTCGAATTATATCGACGTTGATCAGCAATTATTAGCATTTGTCAATATTTGTCAACAATCGTAAGCAATTATGTTGTTGGGTTTTTTTTTGGCAAGTATCAGCATTTATAAATGTCAGCAATTATCAGCAGTTATCAGTGTTTTTTCAAGATTTGTCAACAATTATCGGCAGTTATCGGAAGTTATTAGCATTTATCGACATTTGCCAGCAATTATCAGCAGTTACCAACATTTTTCGGCTATCAGCATTACCAGCAATTATATGCATTTATCAGAAATTATGAGCAGTTATCAGAATTTGTCAGCAATTATTGGCAATTGTCAGCAGTGACAACTGCCAATGAATACGACTGATGTTCATTATGCAGTTTATTTAGTTCATTATATAATCAAATATCAATTACTAAAAGAGTTAATGACTATGTTAGAATTGCTTAGAGAATATTAATGCTGACAATCATGGTTTGCTTACCTAATGCAGTAAATAACGTTAGTGATACATATCACCTGGGCCGGATTACATCACAACAACATATGATTCACATGTTGCATTTAACATTTATTGGCTCATGATAATTGATAAAGCAGGACAGAAAAGCAAATTTCTGATGCAGGGTTCTAAATGAAAAAGATGAATGAAAGAATCACTGCAGATGAATGAAAAGGTACATTCCTGTTTCTATGAATTATAAAGGAGTTGAAAAGAGAAGAGGGGAAAAGGAGGAAAAGGAGTGCAGCACAATCTAATTCAAATCCTTGACCTACTCCAAGCAGAAAGATCTGAAATAAATAAAAGAAAATTGCCTATTTCGCCTACTGAGTGTTTCCTGATGAAAAACATTCTGGACTGGATAAAAGAGTTTTGAATTTAGATGTTTTAGGACAGAATTTCCTTTATTTGTTTTTATCTTGGGGGATCTAATGTTGTATGTATATATTGGCACCCTTGCAAAAACAACACAGGCTTATTTTTAAAAAAATCTTTGTTAAATATAGGTGGGCAACCGTTATTGGCATTATATTCCAAATAAGCTTTACAGATCTTTATTGGAAAGGGTTTAAACAATGTTTTTCATGTTTGTTCAATGAACCATAAACAATTATTGCACATGCACATGTGGAACAGTCCTTAAGACACAGTTTACATGTGGTAGGCAATTAAGGTCACAGTTACAATAACTCAGGACACTAAAGATGCCTTTCTACTGACTCTGAAAAACACCAGAAGAAATGCCTAGGGTTCCTGCTCACCTGCGTGAACATGCCATAGACCTGCTGCAGGGAGGCATGAGGACTGCAGATGTGGCCAGAGCAATAAACTGCAATGTCTGTAATGTAAGACGCCTAAGACAACGCTACAGGGAGACAGGAAGGACAGCTGATCGTCCTTGCAGTGGAAAATCTCACATCTCACAGCAAGAAGTGACAAATCTGGTGCAGTCCATGAGGATGAGATGCACTGTAGTACTTAAAGCAGCTGGTGGAGACACCAGATACTGACTGTTACTTTTGATATTGACATACCCCCCTCCCCACCCCGTTGTTCAGGGACTCATTATTCCATTTCTGTTTGTCAAATGTCTGTGAAACTTGTTCAGTTTATGTCTCAGTTGTTGAATGTTTTTATGTTAATACAAGTGGCTCCTGCTTGGTTGGAATGAAAACCTGCACCCACACCGGCCCTTTCCGGACACCCCTGCTTTAAGGGCGACACACACTGCACACCGACTGGCCATTTTAATTGGAACACCTTTTACACCTGCTCATTTAAGCAATTTTCAGCCATGCAGATATGCAGATACAGGTCAAGAGTTTCAGTAAATGCTCACATTAAACATAAGAATGGGGAAGAAATGTGATCTCAGTGACTTTAACTGTGGCAGATGTGCTGGTTTGTGTATTTCTGAAACCGCTGATCTCCTGGGTCTCTGGAGTTTACACAGAATGGTGTGGAAAAATGGCATGAAAAATGCCTTGTTGAAGACAGAGGTCAAAGGAGAATGGCTAGACTGGTTTGACCTGACAGGAAGTCATCACCTGCTCTTTTCCCAATCTTCAACTGTCCAGTTTCGGTGAGCCTGTGGCCTCAGATTCCTCTTCTTGGCTGAGAGTAGTGGAACCTAATGTGGTCTTAGGTGTTGTAGGCCATCCATCTTAAGGTTGGCATGTTGTGCATTCAGAAATGCTTTCCTGCTCACTACAGTTCTAAAGAGTGGTTATTCCAGTTATCATAGCCTTAATGTGTGAATGAGTGTGTTAATGTGTGTGTACTTGGTTCCCTGGGATGGAAAGGGAGCCCATCCTTGGTATGTTCCCTTCTCACCCCCAGAGTTTCCAAGTTAAGTGACTAAATTACTGAACGAATTACTGGCTATTGTGAAAATCAGTAAGGGACAAATAAGGGAACAAATAACACAATACAAATGAACATTAGACTAGCATTCCATTATGCATTTTAAAACGCAAGTATACAGTGTCCTCCACTAATATTGGCACCCTTGGTAAATATCAGCAAAGAAGGCTGTGAAAAATTACCTTAATTGTTTAACCTTTTGATCTTTTGTTAAAAAAATTCACAAAAATACTCTGCTCTCATGGATATCAAACAATTGCAAACACAACACAGGTTTATCAGAAGATGCTTAGCATTGCCCTGACATGGAAATAAAACTTACAGAATGTCACCATTTTTTGTTTTAGAAACCTCTAATAAAATACCTCAACAAAGTATCCTGTATTTATCAAGTAGTTACTCTGTATTTACCTAGACAAAAGCCAAGCTAAGACAATAACGGTACATTCCATACAGCTTAACCATGCTCCATATATTTTCAGTGCAGTGTATGCAAATTGTGTCCTATTAAAACAGCCATGCAAAAGTCAATAAGCTGTTAAGTTTTATTTTAGAAACTTATATTATAGGTGCTATTCAAAGTGTCAGTTCATATCAAGTCAGTTAGCCACATATCAGATATGCATGCACAAGCATGTGTGTAACAGATAAATATGTCATGACCTTAAATATGTCATTATTTTGAGATCTTGTTAATCTCACATGGCTGTGGATCTGTAATATATAATTATCCTTGCCAATATAGCTATGAGAAATTAAAATTATGGACAACCATCCTAGATAGATATATAAACTGATCAGCCATAACATTAAAACCACTGATAGGTGACGTGAATAACATTGATTATCTCGTTACAATGGCACCTGTCAAGGGGTGGGATATATTAGGCAGCAAGTGAACAGTCTGTTCTCGAAGCTGATGTGTTGCAAGCAGGAAAAATAGGCAAGCGTGAGGATCTGAGGGACATTGACAAGGGGCAAATTGTGATGGCTAGATGCCTGGGTCAGAACATCTCCAAAACCGCAGGCTTTGTGGGGTGTTACCAGGATGCAGTGGTTAGTATCTACCAAAAGTTGTCCAAGGAAAGGCAACTGATGACAGGATCATGGGCACCCAAGGCTCATTGACGCGCATGGGGAGCGAAGGCTAGATCATCTGGTCAGATCCCACACAAATTGGTGAAAGTTAATGATGGATATAATAGAAAGGTGTCAGAACACACAGTGCATCACAGCTTACTGCGTATGGGGCTGTGTACCCGCAGACCAGTGAGAGTGCCCATGCTGACCCCTGTCCACCGCCGAAAGTACCTACAATGAGCACGTGAGTATCAGAACTGGACCATGGAGCAGTGGAAGAACCAGTGGCCTGGTCTGATGAATCAGGTTTTCTTTTACATCATGTGGTGTGTGTGAGCCGCTTACCTGTGGAAGACGCGGTACCAGGATGCACTATGGGAAGAAGGCAAGCTAGTGGAGGAAGTGTGATGCTCATGTTCTATTGGGAAACCTTGCGTCCTGGCATTCATGTGGATGTTACTTTAACATGTAACATCTTCATGGCAATGGATCCTTTCAGCAGGATAACGTGCCCTGCCACACTGCAAAAATTGTTCAGGAATGGTTTGAGGAACATGAAAAAGAGTTCAAAGTGTTGACTTGGCCTCAAAATTCCCCAGATCTCAATCTGATCAAGCATCTATGGTATGTGCTGGACAAACAAGTCTGATCCATGGAGGCCCCACCTCAAAACTTACAGGACTTAAGGAATCAGCTGCTAATGTCTTGGTGCCAGATACCACAGCACACCTTCAGAGGTCAAAGCTGGTTTGGTGGCACAAGGGGGACCTACACAATATTAGTCAGGTGCTTTTAATGTTATGACTGACCGATGTAGATATCCTTATTAGAGAGAATGAAAAAATCTTGTTGCAGAAGAAATTTTAATGAAACATGTTTAACAAGATTTAACAGGTTGCCATTTACTGGATATATAATAAAATCAGTGATTAATTAAAGTTTATCAATCTTAAATGAATTACTTATTGGTACTGGTTTGTACACTTTGTATGTAAGGGATATAAAATGACAGTAATAATCAAGGCCCCACAGGTTGATTATTTTCCTATAACAACTATATACCATATTATTCATCTGTTTATAGTACATTTAATGTTGTGAAGGTCCGTGTTAGTTCCTCATTTCATTTATGTTTTAGTTGCTCTAAACAGCCATTCCCTCACTAGAATATCTCTTTTGTCTCCTGATTTTAATAAATCAACAATGCAGCTAGTCCTGTTAGAAAGATCAAAGCTGTCTATGCTGAAGACTCACCCATGTTTGAAAAATTAAAGGTTCAAAACTTGAAAAATGACTTTGATCAGTGGATATCAACAGCAGTACTAGGGCTCACTGCTCTGTACGGTTTCATCCTCCCTCTGGCTCAAACACTCCTCAGCTCCTCATAGGGATAATGTGCTGAGGAGACCTTCATGACCTGGATCAGGTGTTTTGGGAGCTAAAGTGGAATCGTTGAGAGGCACTGAGTCTCTAGGACTGGAGTTAAGAATCCCTGACAATCTTTCAAATATTTGTTTTCAAAAAGTTTCATTGAAGTTTATTAACAAAGATTTCAATTTTGAAATGGTGCTTTTAAAAAGAAACAATGCATACAGTAGCATTTTTGTGAAACTTGAAGTTACATTTTCTTTATCAGTAGGGTCTGATGTACACACTTATGTTTGCTCTAAAAAAAAATCCGTTTGCTTATCCCTCCCAGGAGGTCACACACAACCATACACAGTACGACGTGTAATGCAATGCTTTTTATGACTGTCTGTGACATAAAATAGAATTTACATTTAGAAAAGGGAAAATATATATTTTTTTAAAGTACAAAAATATAATGTAAGGATATAAAGCTTGGTGGCAGCAACAGTCTGCTTATAATTGGTATAAAGTGCAGATATGTGCATTTGTTTTGTGCAAAAAATATAATGATGTGCAACATTAAGCTGATATTGAATATTGAAAGTGCCCACAGACAGTCATGTGGAAAAATAAGTACACCCCATGGAAATTGTTGGCTTTTTTGATATATTTGCACAAGCAAACATTCGATCCTCTTTGAAACAGTGGCAATAAATAAAGTTGATATACTCTATCAAATGACACACAAAACTAACATTTTGCAGTAATTTTCACAATTTAAATGAACAAAAAACAGATCAGTTGCCAGTGATTAGATCCTGCTTAGGGAGTGCAGGTGGAACCTGTCTTATTTAAACCCCTCTCATATCTAGTGTCTGGTGTTGTCTTGCTATTGAGGTGTGTGGTGTCATCATGCCAAGACCTAAAGAGTTCTATAAGGCCTTCAGAAAAAAGATTGTGGATGCCTATGAGTCTGGGATTTAAAAAGATCTCCAAATTATTTGAAATACATTATTCCACTGTAAGGAAAATCATCTACAAATGGCACAGATATCCTGTCCCAGCAAATTCAGCCCAAGAACAGACCGTCTGATGCAAAAAGAAGTCTCCAAGAACCCCAAAGTTTCATCACAGGATCTGCTAGTAAGTCTTGCAACTGCTGGTATCAAAGTGCATGCGTCTACAATCAGAAAGAGATTGCACAAATTTGACCTGCATGTGAGGCATGCCAGGAAAAAGCCTTTGACTACAGTTTGCCAATGAGCATATACAGACGAATCAAGGATAGAGTTGTTTGGCCACAGTAACAACAGACATGTTTGGCACAGACCACAAACAGCTTTGAGAAGCACCTCATACCAACTGTGGTGCACGTTGGTAGAAATGTTATAGTTCAGGCTTGCTTCACTGCCTCAGGGAGTGAGGACACCTCAAATTCTTTGATTCAATTATGAATTCTGCTCACATCAAAGAGTGCTTGAAGATAATGTGAGGTCATCTGTCCAAAAATTGAAGTTGAACCTTTGAAGTTGAACCATCTAAGAGTGGAATGTCTAAAAGTGTCATCATCAATAAACCAAATATTCTGAGAGTGAGAGAGTATTTCAAAGTAACTGAAATAAATGTTGTTATACTAAGTCCCAAATCCATTACTAATATTAATCTGAGTTGTTTTTTTAAATGCTGCTTTTGTGTTTTTAGGGCTTTTTGCCTTCAGTCTTGTCACCTAGTCAGTTCAGGTTGGTCTCTATAAACAGACCGGCCTGTCCAGAACGATCCATCTAATGGCCAAGAAAAACTCCTCCTACTACCAAGTGCTCTAGCAGTATATTTCAGGCCAGGTGAAGGTTATGATGCATTTGCTTGTATCTGAGCTGTTTTTTTTGTTTGTTTGTTTTTTACTTCATTTTACTGCTGTCAGCACTCAAATCAAGAACTGAAACCAGTGACTGATTTCTACAAACACCCCTTAACAAACTGCTTCACTGACATTTCTTACATCAGTTGTATGCTAGAAATCTAACAACAACTGTGTATTTGCCTTTAAAATGTAAGCACTAATATTAGGTTGATTTTACATGCAGGCATTTTGAATCTCTGCTATTACAGTTGATTAGATCATCTTTTCTAGGCCATGCCTGACCTGCCTTCAAATTTTGCATTGTGTAAACCACATCATAGCATTAAAACCCAACATGGAGTGATGGGGGATTTTCTGGTTGACAGCTGAAAGGGTATCATTATGCCCGGTTTGATACACAGAAATTCATACTTTACTAAAAGTGGAAAAATACTGAAAATGACAGTTTTCTGGCACACTGCAACCACTCCAATAAAACAGTTTTTGTTAACTTTATGTTACAGAGGTCATATACTGGTCTATTTTGTTTTTTTTAACATGAATAATGTGAAATTAAAGTGGTAATAATGACTGATATTTTGTGAATAGGAGACATACAGCAAATGTGACACATTACCTCCATTTTTTTGGCATGCAAAAGGTTTTATTTGTGCCAACTTTATTGTTAATTATTAAAATGAAGATAATATATTGAATATCTGTACACTGAAATAAGATGTGCAATTACACTGTTCTAAAATCGAGAGTGGGATGTGTTTATATAGTGACAGAAACATAAAATCTCATGAGCATGGAATAAAGTATGTGACTATATGTATGTGTGTGTGTACTGTAATGTTGGCTTGCTTAAAGAAATACAAATTATTGTTCAGTTATTGCAGCCATAAGCTCTGTGGAGCCCATACTGCTTTTTCTTCGTGCCTGACAGAAAGGCAAAGTCAAGTGGACAAGCTTAATGATCCGAGTTTATGACCTTTTAGCACTGAGAGCCCTGTTCTATTCAACAGGTAATTTATGTCACACACGGTGGAGCAGCAATGTGTTTTTCACCCTAAAATATTCTATAAAGCCTGACTTGGGGCCTATAGCCTTCTGCAAATGATAATTAGCCCTTCGAAGTTTGGGATGTAAAATGCTACTGCAGTAGAGGGGGTGAACGGTATCATTAGGAAATTCTAGCAGGAGTTGCATAATTAGGGTGTTTATATACCGTATGGTTGCCAAAGGTTGTGAACATGGTGACACAAATTCTGTTGTTTCACCTTCTAGGCATGGTGTGAAAATAAACGGTCCACTGCTCCCTGTTTTACAGAGCCCAGGAAATGAAGTGGTGGTTAGTTTTAAAAATGTGTGGCTATGAATTAATATATTAAGGCTACAGGAGAGCTATATCATGGCCATGAAGTAATGAATACAGACTTAAACCACTGTGATCACAGGAATCTGAGCAGTGAGATGACTGATATTAATACAATCCAAACTTGCAATGAAACATAAAGACATCACTGGTGCTACAACATGGATGTACCATTAGACTGCATCACTTTAGGCGTATTCTCAAAGCAAATCGACTTTTTTTCCACACGTTCCTACCAAATAATTAACTAGAGGCCATGTATGACTTTCAAGTTATAAAAATCGTGGCCATGCATGGAATTGAGATTATTAGTGTGTGGCCTCTGAATATTAATATTGTAACATGTGGTCCGAGGCAGGAAGCAAGTATGTAAACTCAGCAGATTCTTTATTAAGGGCGTTCCAAACATTGTCATCCAAATCAGTAGAGATCAGAGAACAGGTAGGCAACCATAAACAAGGGAAATCGATAATAATAAATGAAAATGCAGGCACAACTCGGAAAAGCATACATCATAGTCAAAGAATAAGGCTCAGAAACATACATAGACAAAAACAAAACTTCATGCCCAGGAATGGAGAGAACAAGTCTTAAATAATCAAACTAATACGATACAGGTAAGCACATTAGGGAACAGACCAGTGACGAGACAGACAAACGTGTCAATTGCTTATAGTGGAATTCGTGACACTAGTGGCCCCAACATATTATCTTATATCTCAAGATATTCATTTGTTTAACTGTTTATTAACTTTTTAGACTCTGCTCTCAAAAATCTTGATTTTGTTTTTCAGCTTTTTTGTAATGGCTCAGAGTAAATCCATGACAACCTGACAGCATAATAGAGAAATAAAATGTCTTTTACAGGATCCTCCGCAGAGGTGAAGCAATGATGAAGGAAATTAAGCAAATGAATGGCGTTTTAAATCATCCAGAGAACTATAATATGTTTTTTCTGCCAGTCGTTTTTCCCTCGTGTATTGTCAAATGTGCCAAACTGATTGAGCTGGTTGGCTGCCCATGGGATATGGAAGTCATTACTCTAATAAAAGACAAGCTAAATTACACTTTGAGTAGAATTTAGATAGAAAGGATTTGACAAAGGAATTAGTTACAATGTGGAACTACAATCAGTTTTATGGTGACCACCACAGGGCTTGAGAACTCATTACATGGCCAGTTGTTTCCTTTATTTTCAGGAGCATCAATTTGCAAGCCATATGGAAATTGGTGGTGATAGATGAGGGAGCCCTTTCAGCAAAATACAGCTGAATAAACTCCACAGGAAAAGAAAAAAAAACTTCACAGAGGCAGATGACTAAATGAATGAAGGAAGGAAGGAATCTTCATCATGTCTGACTGTGTAATCTGGTTTTATAACTACTAGTGGGCCACAGGTGCATTATCCAGTCAGGTATAGCCAGGACGAGAAGGCAGATGGGTCAGTCTGAATCTCTGGTTTTGCTCGGCGAAATTTTGATATTGCCTAGCTGAGAGCAGAAAGCCATCCAAAACAAGAATTGGGAATATTAATATCCTGCATGCTTACCTTCTATTGCTGCAGCTGGAGCCTTAGCGTGCTAATCAAGTAGTATATCAGGGCTGGACAAATCAGTAGCCTGGGTACCTGGGACATGCTGATTTTATGTACAGACTATTATTATTATTATTATTATTATTATTATTTTAGTAGTAGTTGCAAAAGGTGGAACGTAACAAGCTACATGTACTCATTGCAAAAGATGGTCTGCTGTAATGGTGCTTTTTCAAGTAAATCATAGCACATTTACTTTAGGTTTTTGTTTGTTTGTTTGTTTGATTGTTTGTTTAATATATAAAATATTTAACATTGCTACGTTTATTTATTATCAAAAAAAAAATGCATTTAACCACAGAAGTCTGTAAGCCAATTAAATGAGATCATGTAATAATTTCAAGACCCAGTCAAAATAAAGCAGTTTCCTGATGAAAGTCTACACTTCAGGTGCCAAATGCTTAATCAGCAGCAGCAATGTTTGAGACAGTGGAGATAGATAAGCAATTTATCAGGTATCTTCAGGTACAGGGAAGCCGTTAGCTAGCTGAGTGAACTAGACTAGCTAGCCAGACCTTTTGATGCTTTACAGTATTAAAGCTCAGTATTAAATTTTAAATCTTATATGAGTGTGCAGGAATTGCTTATTGTGTTAAATACACAGTACAGTTTCTAAGTGCTGCTACAGTACAGCGTATAAGTAATGCTCAGGATAATGTATAAGAGGCACACTTGCTGGATAGTTAACTACGTAGATAGAAACAGTTATAAATTAACATGGGCTAGCTTGGTAGCTAAAAATCCTATCAAGTTACTAAAACCACGACAGAATTTGGCTAAGTTGGCTAGCCAATACATAGCATTATATACTGTCGATAATCAAGGTGATGTTCACTACAGATGGCAGCCAGATTTCCATATTGTTTTTTTTTACATAGAATGTGAGGACAGAATACCACAGCTCATAGCCAAAACAATAACCACTTATTTTTTTCTGAAGGGTACAAACATGATGTGCACATTAAGTACATTTTTAGAAGAGAATAATGATGATAAAATTTGTCTGTATTATTGCACTATTAATTAACTAGCTAGATTATCATGTGCTATTATGTTGTATTAGCTACTACTTTTCAGCCTAGTCAACCATAACAGACTGGCAAGCTAGCAAATAAATGCATCAGTTGTTCTCTGCCTGCAATGTCATCTTGCAACTTCTGTCAAATGAATTCCAGGTATTTTATTATTATCAGTTCAACAGGAGGCTTGAAATTCCCTCATATTCTCTGTGAAATGTGTTTTGTGATTTTTATTAAGTTGCAAACACAATGAAATAAACATTCCTTTGTATTATATCCCAACAACAAACACTGGCCAAGTTAAATAAATTATAGATGAGATTCAAATAGATATTCAGATTCCTGTTCTTCTGCTGTTGTAGACATTTCCACCTCAAGGTTGGCATGTTGTGCATTTTGAAATTGTTTTCTGCTTAGCATGGTTGTAAAGAGAGATCATTTGATTTACCGTAGACATCTCTGTTAAATCAAAACAGTCAGGCCATTTTCATTTGACCTCTCTCATCAATAAGCTACTACAGAATTGCTGCCTTCCAGATGTTTTCGTTGCTGTTTTTCACACCATTCTGTCGCACCAACGTTAGAGACTGTTGAGCACGAAGATCCCAGGAAATCTCTTTTTTTTCCCCCTACATTCTGATGTTTGATGTGAACATTAACTGAAGAATTTGGCCTACATCTGTATGACTGTATGTATTGTGCTGCTGCCACATGGTTGGCTTATTGGATTATTACATGACTGTGCAGGTGTACAGGTGTTCCTAGTAAAGTGTAAGTGTACACATGCTTCTAAATTTGTTAGGAAAGTAAAATGTGCTTTTTAATGAGAGTCCTCTGAGGAAAAAAAGCCTGATAAACTAGAAAGGGGTCTATTGATTCAGACCTGCTCACTCAGGTCTCTCATCCCAATTAGCTTCCATTAAAATGGTAAAAGTTGTTTGGACAATTCAGGATAGACTCTGTGTCCAGATCAAGCAGTTAGTGCCCTTTCTCACTGTCTCTCTTCACTGACTGTAGTTCTCATTCTCTCTAGCACTGTCTCCCTCTTTTCATCTGTCATTCTTAATGCTAATCATTAGTCTTCTTCACGTACAGATGGCCTTTAGGAGTCCTGACCCTGCTCATCTCCTTCTAGAGACATTGACCCACTATGGCACGTGTCTCCAGAGCAAATCACTGCCATTTATTCAAATAAGCCTAGTCAGTGAGAAGCTAGGCTGTGGATCCTGCCCCGTCCCTCAGAGCTGCTTGTGCAGTGTGCCCATTCACTAGTTTCAGACATGTGGTAAATCCACAGATCATTGTTGATCAAAAGATTATCATGACATTAAACACATTGACAGTGATTCTATAAGAAGTCAGTGAATTGCATATCTCAAACCAATATCACAAACCAAAAGCAATGAGAATGAAATATATATATATGGAATATAATTAAATGCTATACAAAATAGAATAAATGTATGTCTTTTCTAGAGCTGGAACCATGTACTAATTTATTGATTTATAAATAATTAGCAAAAAAAAAAAAATTTAAATCAATAGGTGCTCATTATTTCAGATATTATTTTATTGCATGCATGCAAATTATGCATTCCTGATCCATTATTTTTTCCTGATCCATCTGTTTTTCAAAATAGTCCTAATATTGTCTTTAACTGGTCTTTAAATGTTTTTCAGAATGAGTTTTTGATCTCTTTCAAATTACACTGCCATCCTTTGTTGCTGGTATAACCGTCTAGTGGTGCACCACAATGTTAATAGAAATGATTGATTTAATTATAATGTTGATTGCCCCTTAACCTCCAAATAATTTATACTCTTGAATAGCCATATGCCAGTAATTATTTACACTGTGTACTCTATTGTCGGCGAAGGCTTTTAATCATCCAGGTCATTTACAGTGTCCTGTGGTTTAAATACCAAGTAATCATCTATAATTCACTCCAACTGATGAAGGCTCCTGGATGATTAACAACAGATCTTCACTAATCGCAGGGTTTGTGGTTCGAGTCCCGGCCCACATTACTCCACATGCCAAAGTGTCCTTGGGCAAGACACTGAACCCCAAGTTGCCCTCGATGGCAGGCTAGCACCTTGCATGGTTGGTGTGTGTGTGTGTGTGTGTGTGTGTGTGTGTGTGTGTGAATGGGTGAATGAGAAACAGTGTAAAGCGCTTTGTAGAACCGCTAAGGTTAAAGGCGCTATATAAGTGCAGACCATTTACAATTTAAATTTTTTAATGGCCTAGGAACATTTCTACACTTTTATTAGAAATTCCAGGATCTGTGAATATACCAAAAGTACGTGGACACCTTACCATAACACCCACATGTGGTTCTTCACCACAAATTTGGAAGCAACACACTTTTATAGGATGCCATTTTATGCTATAGCTTTACAATTACCTTCAATGGAACTAAGGCGCCCAAACCTGTTCCAGCATGACAACTCCCCTGTGCACAAAGCGGAGTGGAAGAACTCGAATGGCCTGGACAGAGCCCTGACCTCAACGCCATTGAATACTTTTGGCATGAACTTGAACGCTGTCTGCACCCGAGGCCTTCTAACCCAACAAAAGGTGCAAAAGTGCAAAAGGATAAGAGAGTCAAGTGGGTCAGAACGGTCAGAAGGGTCAGTGTGTGAGGGTCAGGTGTCCACAAACCTTTGGCCATATAGTGTACATAAATATACAATTTGCAGAAGTCTTCATGTATCCATGCTATTCCAAATAGGCCATAAAATGGATTCCTTTTTTGTAGATACACTGTAAAATTTCTTCCTTTTCTTTCCACTCAGAAATGATGTGGAATACATTTTTTGTACTCCCCTTTATCTTGCTATTTTAATAAGCCCATTATGTTTCAACCAAGTTGTGAAGCAGGGCTGGACAAATCCTAAATGCATTAGTTAGCCCAGTGGGTAAGTGTACTTGTCCAGTTTCATGTTGTGGTTGCCTGGAAACCTAACTGAGTAGACTAAAAAGTTGTTATTTAATTTAAAGTAATGTAATAGCTCATGTACCATAGCTTGTTAAGTACATTAATACACACTAAATGAGCATGTTTGTGAGCTTGAGAAAAAGTCAGCAAGTATATGATGTCACGAATTCTGCCTCTCAGCACATGGCACAGTGATTCTTCTTTGTCATACATTAGTCCTTAATTAGTTTGTCTATTTATACTCTTCAGTTTCATGCTTTATTGTATCATTAAGTTCCCAGCCTTAATTTCCTGTTTCCGATAAAATCCAGTTTTTGACCTTTGCATATTTTTATTTTTTTTACTTTGATTATCCCATTTTATTGTTGCCTATCTGTTCATTGAGCTACACTAGAGAGTACGGCTATGATTATTGTTTCTGGTCTTATAAAACATGCCAAGCACCTGCATATGCATCCTGCCTCTCAATTTCACATATTGCAACTGGTCATTATTTCAGCTATGAGATTCGGTTCACTGTTCTCTGTTCACATCATACATAAAAGATATTTGAGTCTGGCCAGCATCATTATTTCCTCTGGATATGTTTAACCGCAAGGTTATTGTTAATTACAGTACAAGTGTTAACCTACACAACAGCTTTGTGGTGGACTTCATTTTGTAAAGGTTTCATCAGTGTGTCCACATACACTATATGGACAAACATTTTTGGACCATTACACCCAAATGTGGTTCTTCCCCAAACTGTTGCCACAAAGTTAGAGGCACAAAATTGTATAGGATGACTTTGTACTTTGGAGCATTACAATTTCTACAATTTCCAAGAGGCACAAACCTGTTCCAGCATGACAATGCTTCTGTGCACAATTCAAGGTCCATGGTTTTGCCAAGGTTGGAATGGAAGAACTTGAGGGCCTGTAGGTGACCTCAACCCCACCTTTGGGATGAACTGGCATGCCGAAGCGCATGGTGGCTTAGTGGTTAGCACGTTCGCCTCCAGGGTTGGGGGTTTAAGTCCCACCGCTGCCCTGTGTGTGCAGAGTTTGCATGTTCTCCCTGTGCTGTGGGGGTTTCCTCCGAGTAATCCGGTTTTCTCCCCCAGTCCAAAGACATGCATTGGTATGTCCAAAGAGTCCGTAGTGTATGAATCGGTGTGTGAATGTGTATGTGATTGTGCCCTGTGATGGACTGGCACCTCGTCCAGGGCGTACCTCGCCTTGTGCCCGATGCTCCAGGTTCGCCGTGACCCAGTAGGATAGATCTCTGGATCTATGGATGGATGGAATGACCTTATAAGCCTCCTTACAGGATTCTCTAATGCCTATTCTTTACAGACTGACAGGTTTTCACAGTTATCATTATGAACTAGGGCTCCTGCACATGTGTGTCACTGGAGATGACTGGCTCCTTATCAACTAACTGTTCCTCAGTAAAGTGCTTTACTTTAAAAGCTGATTCACAACTCATCAGGATAGGTGGTACTTGTCCACGCCAAGGGCTCATATTAGCCAGACTGTATTGTCCAGTCCAGCACAATAAGCTGGTAAACGGCTGAGTCTATTCTCCCAGGAAAAGGTGTGGACATAAAGAGGGAGAGTGGACTAAATTCAGGGTGCCACATCTTTCTCCAGTGATAGCAATAAAGTCAATACGATCAATCTCTAATGGCCTCTTCCCCTCTGATGGTCCCTGTTTAATCAGAGTAAGAGCAGGAGGTAGCCTGCATGCCCGGCTACAGCCATTAATTTTGCCTTTCCCATTGGTGTGTTTGTTTTTTTATTGCCTCTACAGTGCAAAGCTGGCATTCGTCAGCTCGTCTGATTGAGCTCTGTTCAATACTAAAGCAGTAAAGAGGGACGAGACGGATGACTCGTGGGCTACTGCATAACCACTCCGTGCAAGCAAAGCACAGCAACAGAGTGTATCTCCCATATGGCATCTCCCTCCCCAACTTGTACATGACTTTCATTCGATTTCCTCTGGATATTGCACGCCAGGAATTTTAATAATAGGTTCAGAATGAGCGAGGTGCTGCCTCAAATCCTGCTAGCGTCTAAGTGACAGTGTCACTTTTCATACAAGTGCCCAGTTAGACTCAGTGATATACTCTCAGTCAAATGTTTTGAGGAAACCTGTTGAACAGTGGATAGTATCAGGATTTGACTTCACCTCAGTGGCCAGCGGTGCAGCTAGCATGTGGCGGGTAGTGCATATGGGCTGATCAAAGGAGTTGTCAGGTCTCCAGTTGTCAGGAAAACAGCCCCTGTTCCCCACACTCATTATCCATCGCTCACTTCTCCATGTCCGGGCAATAAGTGTCTACCGTCTCGTCTATGGGGTCCAATTCCTGGACCAGAAAACAGCCACTTACGATCTGGTCCAGTGAGTCAGGCTATAAAAACGAACTACTGTCCTATGCACCATGCTGAAGAGCTACAATCTGTATACATTTCTCAGCTGCTGTAAGGAACAAAAAGATTTAAAGTTGGAAGTATCCGTGGCAAATTTTGTTCCATTTCACCCTTCATTCCTTGAGGCATTTTTGTATTAATCAAATTTTCAAGTGATGAGACAAAATAATAATAATAAAAAACATATGCACTTAAAAAAAAACAACAATCCTTTTTGTCCACTCTGTATTGTGAGGAGATTAAACTACAAATATTGTCACTTGACTTCTGAATGTAAACAGAGACTCAACAAATTTTATTAATGTTAACTCTGATCATACAAAGTGACATGGACAAGCATCTTGTTGCTTAAAAAGTGGGTATAGAGTATTGCTTAGACTATAAAACCATAGAGGGAATGAAGGACTCCTGGTGTGAAAAGCCTGATTTACTAAAGGTTGCATTTATAAAAACAGGTGAAAACTTGATAACACCCACAAACAGTGTGCAAGCTCATTAACTAATAGTGTCCATGGAGAATTAAATTTTTCAGTTGCAAATTAGCATGTGCACTCTGTTTTTCCATGTAATGAATTTGCAATTTTGTGTTGTTTCCCATGGAAAGAGTCCAAAACACACTGACTTATACTGGTACTATAGTGATAATTCACTTGAGTTAAAGAAAATTACTCAAATATGAGTAACTACTCATTTCTTTATACATCTACAATTCACACAATCTGAAAAGGTTCTGTTTTTCTTTTTCTTATAATAATCATGACAAACTTCATGGACACAAACCAAATAGTATAAACCCTGATGAAAAAACAACATCAGAAACCTTCATAGAATCCTTAATGGTTTTAATGGTTATGATGGGAATTGTATTGGTTTTAATGGAAACTGTAATAGTCCCTGTGGTTTATTGGTTAGTTTAATGGTTAGCTGATGGTTTTGTAATGGCTGGTTTTGAAACCATTAGAATTTCTGTGACGGTTTCTATTGTTTGTTTGTTTGTTTGTTTGTTTGTTTTTCGTTAGCAGGGAAGATAGCTAACTTGTTTAACTTGTTTATCTAGCTTGGGTTTGTTAGCTAGGTATGGTTTATTTATAAATCTTTCTATCTCCAAATTTAGCTAGCTAGCAATGATGGCCCATAGAGATTATCCTGAGT
This sequence comes from Ictalurus furcatus, assembly GCF_023375685.1. Lineage (NCBI taxonomy): Eukaryota > Metazoa > Chordata > Actinopteri > Siluriformes > Ictaluridae > Ictalurus > Ictalurus furcatus. Next base: position 24,406,615 of record NC_071263.1, read on the forward strand.
TATGTATGTGTCATGGCCCCCAGGCACAATTCCACCTTTGGCCACTAGAGGGCACCTTGACTGTCCTTGCAGAACTACTTCTTCTGTTGTCTCCCTCATTTCCTGTCTAACCATATCCATGTGTTGGTTTTCCCTGCTTGATTAGTGCTATATTTAAGTTCCCTGGTTTTCCTCCTTAGTTGCTGGTGCATTGCATCAAGCATGTTTCTTATTGTTTGGTTTATACACTTGTTTGTTTATATTTAGTGGTTTCTTGTTTTATTTTTTTCCTCTAGTTTTCTGAGTTTCTGGTTCCCATAAATTTTCTATTCCTTGAGTCAATTCCTGAGTTTCTCTGGTTGGTTGTCTGTAATGATGAAGTGCTGCATCTGTCTCCCTGGACTCTCCCTTATGACAGGTATAGGTTGTAGTAGCATTCAGAACTGGCAATTGCTTCTGTTTAATATAGATTCTGTGTTGTAAAATGTGAAAAGATCAGGCTAGTCTAGCTAGCTGGCTGATGGCTTACCTGTACGGTTGTGTTTTTTTTTGTTTGTTTGTTTTTTCCTCGTGCTGGATATATGTTGATCTGTGAAATGCTGATATCTCTGCAGGATTCTCTTGCATTTAAAACTGAAGATATGTGATAAACTGGGCCAGGTTATCGGTCTCCATCATCTCTGCTATTTGGCACCTGAAGTTCAGACTTTCAGCTTTTATTTTGACTGAGTCCTGATCTTGAATTATTTAAAATTTGCACACACACTTTTAATTAGCTTACATGTTTGGTTGTTGTTTTTTCTAGAATAGCATAACCCATTATATTTTATTCCTTATTTAGTAAAATCATTACCTGTATCTCCAGTTACAGGGCTTGCATAGACTTGTTCTTGTATTAAGTTTACTTTGTAATCCACCTGTCTAGACTACTAGAGCACTGGACACATAACCAAGGAAACAATTCTTGAGGGCTTCCTGAAAATATTTAATAATAGACATGGGGGGTGTCAAGCTGTCTTTCCATCCACTCCAATTTTATCCTCTGCGTTGCTGGTTCAATGGATGCTGAATATATCACATCTGTTAGGGTCAGCAATTCTTTTATTATTAACACTAAATGCTGCTGAGCCATCAACAATATTGTTAACTGAATTGAGGAAAAAAAAAAAGCCTTTCCTTTCCAGTCACACTGCCAGCTCCACCCATTACACTTTGTCCTCTATTTCTGTTCTTTTTTCACACCACACAGAATGACCAGACCGGTCAGGGAATGTCTGAACAAGATGAATGTGTCCAAGAGGGTCAAAGTAACGTGTACACTTGGGCAGAGACAGAAATGTGTCAGGAGCACTGATGCAGAATCTACTTATGCTTTAGACAAGCTTTCAAAGTAGAGAAAATTTAAAAAGTATTTCTTCATACAGACTGTACAGTAGATAACGTATAATAGATAATGTTGGGGAACCTACATGACTTTTCTAGCTCCTTTTATCACTTATGTTACAACAGCTATAAACAGTCTTTTTCTCACTAGAGTCTCATTTATTTGCTTTTCAAGATAAGACAGAAATTGCACTGTGTTCTGTTACTGAGAACCCCCAAACTGCAAAGCCTACGTTCCTGTTGTGCTGGGCAATATGACAAAAATATCATATCACGATACTTGAGGACTTTTCTAAGATCATGAGGCGTATTGTGATATATAACTTAGCTAGCAAACACTGAGTTTGACAATACTTTTCTTTAATGTCTACAAAGATGATTAGATCAAATAAACTTCAAAATCAACAGAATCCATTCAGGACCATTTAATTTGTAATTATTAAAACCTTAAAAAAAATACATCACCATACCAACAATAGCTCTGAAAAGTGTAATGTGTAATCATGTATCACGATATCAATATTATAACAAAATATCACCCAGCCCTATGTCTGAAAAGTTACAACTTTACCTCTGTTTGTAAGAAAGTGCTAAAACTGGAGACTCCTTCCAAAAAAGCTAAGTAAACATCTCACAGAAAACTACACAATAGCAACAACTGTACATTTGTTTATTAAATATCATTTTATCCATTTATATTTACATTCAATGCTGTGGAATGTCCACAAAATGTACGATATGACAGCTATGAATAGCTGTTCTCACCAGTCTCTCTTTTGAAAGTAATGCAGCTTGTTATTTTACCAAGAAACTGCAAAGTGTGTGGAGCCTATGTGTAGAACCAGACAATTGCCTCTTGTAGCTATACTTGTTATTTTAGATGCGAGTCTGTCTCTAAGAAATAATCAAATAAAATGTGATTCGTCTTAGATAGCATCTTAAAACTCTCAAACAAGAATGAACATGTGAAAAAGCATTGGCACTAAACAAACAGGCACCAGAATGACTGATGTTTTTCTCTTATACCAAATGCAGACGGTGTTCCCTTTCTTGACAGTTTATATTGTGCCCCCACATTTCAACTGGAATAATCGGTGCTCTCAAGTGTGGAGCAGCAGCCTTGATGCTCTGAATTTTGCCCGTCATTTTCACTTCATGCTCAACAAGAGAGTCAGACATAAAGAGGTAAGAAGTTTGACTTTGTCAAAATATTTGCAGCTCTCCCACACTCTCACTCTGCTGCTCATCCTGAGGAAATAAACTACACATGGATAGATGTGTAATGCATTTTGACCCAGTGACCTCTGCAAGCTGTTAAGCATTAGCTTTGCATTTAAAGGGGACATTATGGTGCACACCAGGTGGACAAGCCCATCACTCTCTGCCACCCTTCTACACCTTACTCCACTCCTTTAACCATTGTGGGTTGTTTTAATAAAATGTAATAACTTTTTTCTTTTTTAATACATCTGCTGATTAGCTTTCTTAAATTGACAAAGTTGCAATTGTGAACAAAGCAATGGTGTCTATGGAAAAGCCTCTGGCACCAGAAATATCCTTAAAATATGCTTCAAACAGGAAGGAAGCTATTAAATCAAATCTATTTCAGATATTTGACTTTGCTGTGAACTTTTTCTATTTGTATCAGTTCCAAAATCTAATCAGTTCATCTGCTCATTACATGGATAATTCGATATACAGTGCTCTCCACTAATATTGGCATCCTTGGTAAATATGAGCAAAGAAGGCTATGAACAACTGTCTTTATTGGACTCTCCTCTTCAGTTCACCCCACAAGTTTTCTATGGGTTTCAGGCAGGGGACTGGGATGGCCATGGCAGGACCTTGATTTTGTGGGCAGTAAATCATTTTTGTGTTGATTTTGATGTATGTTTTGGATCATTGTCCTGCTGGAAGATCCAACCACGGCTTTAAGCTTTCTGGCAGAGGCAGTCAGGTTTTCAGTTAATATCTGTTGATATTTGATAGTCCATGATGCCATGTATCATAACAAAATGTCCAGGTCCTCTGGCAGAAAAACAGTCCCAAAACATTAAAGAGCCACCACCATATTTAACCATGGGCATGAGGTACTTTTCCATACGGCTATATCTCTGTGTGCGCCAAAACCACCTTTGGTGTTTATTGCTAAAAAGCTCTATTTTGGTTTCATCTGACCATAGACCCCGATCCCATTTGAAGTTCCAGTATTGTCTGGCAGACTGAAGACACTTGAGTTTGTTTTTGGATGAGAGTAGAGGCTTTTTTCTTGAAACCCTTCCAAATCAACTTGTGGTGATGTAGGTGACTTCGGATTGTAATTTTGGAGACTTTCTGACCCCGAGATGCAACTACCTTCTGCAAATCTCCAGCTGTGATCCTTGGAGATTTTTTGGCCACTCGAACCATCCTCTTCACAGTGTGTTGAGACAATATAGACACATGTCCAATTCCAGGTCGATTCATAACATTTACAGTTGACTGGAACTTCTTAAGGATTGCCCAGATGGTGAAAATGGGCATTTTCAATGCTTTTGCTATATTCTTATAGCCATATCCCATTTTGTGAAGCTCAACAACATTTTGCCGCACATCACAGCTATATTCCTTGGTCTAACCCATTGTTATGAATGACTAAGGGAATTTGGCCTAGGTCTGACCTAATATTTGTACCCCTGTGAAACAGGAAGTCATGGTTGAACAGTTTCCTGTTTCTAGTCACCTAGGTATACTAAAGAAAATGTAAAATATCAATGGGAATATACTTCAAATATATTTTTCTTGTATTAATTCATAGGGTTGCCAATATTTGTTGCACACCTATATTTAACAAAGATTTTTTTGGATAAACCTGTGTTTTGTTCGCAATTGTTTGATATCCATGAGAGCAGAGTACCTTCATGAATTTCTTTTAACAAAAGATCAAACGGTTAAACAATAAAAATAAATTTAAACATACAATAAATTTTTCACAGCCTTCTTTGCTCATATTTACCAAGGGTGCCAATATTAGTGGAGGGCACTGTAAATACTACAATCAATCAACTATTTGTCTTTCCATGCAAGCCTTGTTCTCCTAGTCCAATATTACAAACTATAAAAACCAAAAGTTTCAGCCTAATTCCCTCACTTCTTATTAAGTGCGTCTTCTCGCTCAGTCTAAAGCTACTCCGTTTACAATCCTCTTAGAGAGTCAGCTCATCATCCACTGGGCCTAAACACAGTGAGAGAGGTTATGATGATGCGTTCTACTGTCATATATGATGGAGATGAATGAGCATGACTCTCGGCAACATGGATGTTCTTAATTGTTTCTTAGATGATTCTCAGAACTCCAACCTTGAGACTCTGTCTAATAGTGTGCTTGTTCCTTCTCATCACTACTTAAGCCTCCACACAACCCAAGACATGGAGAAACGGGCACTGCAGGCACAGTTGTTGGCTGCTGGAAGCACATGCTTGCCCAGATGATGAACTAATATTTGCCACAAATAATCTAAACAAGAAGATACAAAAATGTTATATTTTAACAGATGCATGGTCCCAAAGCACGGAGGAAAAATTCCGGAAATGAACACACACCCAGTGAGCATGATTTCTTGAAAAGATGTTGAAAATCCAAAAGAGAAATGAAGCATTACAGGGTGAGACAGGTCATGAGGAATTCAGCCCTAATTTGCACAAAGTTGAAGTGCTTCATTTTTTGTGAAGAACTTTTAAAAAGTAATCTAATTAGCTTGAACTTTTCTAACTGAATTTCACCAAATCAATTCAGTAGACTGTGATATCAAAAGTAGAACTGTCCAGCTTATGTTGTCATAATTATCGCCAGTCATCAGTCAAGAAACACTACAGTTATAAATCATTAAGAATCTCTTAAGTGATCTTTCATCTCAAGTGATGGCACTCTGACAGGATTACACTGCGTAATGTAAAATGTGAGCAGTACATGTCAGTCAGTTAGTTCTAAAAAATAAGACTGGTGTTCGTTATCAAATCAGGACATCCCTAAATATACACCTTTGTCCAATCTAATCTACTGACTGGTTTTTATGCTGTAAAAATGTACTTTGACAAACAAAACACAGCATGTCTACACAGAACACAGCTTGTATTGGCGTATGCCATCATCATACCTCAGATATTTTGTATCACTTAGCAACAGAACCTTTCAGAAAACTGTCTTGGTTACCAAAAGGGCATCAATATCGGATTAGCATTAAGTTACAGTCAATCTCCAGAGATCTGATATTTGTATTGTATCAAAAATTAGATGAAGTGCTCATAAACACTTCTTCTCTAGTTAATGCTTAACTCATCTTAACCCTTAAATGCACACGTTTTCGCCATTATTACATATTCGGGTCGTTAGTGACCTGGAGTTTATATCTAACGCAGATGGATCTCTAAAAATAGTACAAAACTGCCCTAATATTTTATTAACAACTACAAAATAATAAAATACAGCATATTTCTTTATATTTTGACATTTTATTTGTCAATAAACATATACAAATATATACACCATTAAAATTACGAACTTATAATTCACGCACCAAAATAGAAAAAGTACTGCAGCATTTTCATTCAGTCGTTTCAGTCACCATAACATTGAAATCATTACAATATTTAATATTTTCGTAATGAAAGTAATTTTATAATGTAGAATTTTCATGGCTAAAAACAGGGACTGTTCCGGTCTGAGCCCAGATTGTTCTCCATGCATTTTTTCCAGCATGAAGTTTTGTTTTATGGAAGCTGTGGTAATTTAGCTGTCAGTGTATGACATGATCAGAAAAAGTTGGATTTATCAAGAAACTTGCCTCGGGTGTTGTCACTGTTTATAGGACTACCAGACCGATAAAATACAAAACTTTTTTAACTAGGCTAGTTTGGTGTTATTAGCCAAGAGGAGCCACAGCTAAGCTATAGGTAGCTCCTATATTGCCTAAGTACATTATCTTTCGTTATGCTCTGCTCATATCACATTCATGTAAACTGGAACTCATATTAGACATTTACACACCTTGTTTTCCTGCTCAGCATGAAAGGATGTTAGTGTTTCAGTTTCCCTTTTACTGGTAATAAAATAAATAAATAAATAAAACAGATAAAATTGGCATATGTCCATTTTTCTCACACTAACTGTGTGAGCTAGCATTTGGCAGAATTGAGAGCTGTCAGCCAATAAAACATGAGTGTTTCCACGTTTTTTTCAGTAAACCCTGTCTGATTAGTCTCGCCTCCGTTCACTGAAGATATACAATTACAACACCGCCGTCTTCTTTTACTGATGTTCAGTTACGTAGTGACAAACCTCTCCAAGTGGAGAATTATTCGTGTCTAAAGAAAATTTTTCGAGGCTACAGCCCCCAGTGCCCAGGCCAGGTTACACACCTGCCTAAAAACAATATTATCAAGTAATATTATGATAGGCAAATGCGGCACCTTCTGTGCTTCCCCTGGTAAATTCAGCATCTGGCTCATATTCAGGATCTGGTTCATTCGAGGCTATTACCATGTTCATAATCATCAAAATCAATAGTTTGTTCGCTGACAGCTTCATCATCAAATCCACCATCAAACGACACTAGTATTAGATTAGAAACTTGTTCTGCAGTAAATCAGTGAACGATGTCAAGTTTTGTAACGTTTCTTTTACGTCTGGGGTAATTATGATTGACACATCATCATCATTGTTTCCAAACATTCCCACCTTGAGGAATAAAAGTGAATTTCACTTATTGAGCCATGAGAGATTCAATATTGTTATTATACTTTTTTAATAACACTATTACATACCTTGGGTCAGTAGTAACCCTATAGACTTTTTACAATAAATTAATTATAAAACATAATTCAACGATTTTATATTTTTATATTGTTGATAATAAATACATTGAGGAATACTAAGAAGGTGGCAGTCTAATGTGAAATAATGAGGTAGGGGGAGGGTACTGGATGACATCCCAGATGACATCGCTAACGACCCGAGGTATGCATTTAAGTGTTAAAGGGGTGCATAGGGACTGGGATCCTGTGGGGTCCAATAAAAAAGCAGGAAGTCAGATATTAAGCTTATGGAGCGAAGTAAGTACAGTTTGATTAACTTGGGAGCTTTATTAGCCTCGCTGTGGTTTAAATTACTCATTTGTTTATGTTCTGGGAAACAGAACAATTGCAGGAGTGGGTGGTATTAGTCAAACTTTCTGTTGGGATTAGATAAGAGTGCCTGTGGGAACATATGGAATTAGTCAGTAGTGTCTGCAGGAGCAGTGGGATTGGTCATGACTGTTTGCAGGAGCACCATAATTGGTCAAGATTATGTGTGGGAGTGAGCGGGATTGATCAAGAGTGCGCAGAAGTAGTGAGATTGGCCAAGAGTGCTTATGGGAGTAGTTTTCTGCAAGTTACATCTTCGAACAAAGGCACAGCAAAATCCATCATTTTTGGCCGCACCAATAACAAAAAAAGTCCAGAAAATCCTGTATAGACTGGTCAAGAGCATCTATCAGAGTGAGAGGATTGGTCAAAAGTGTCTGTGGGAGGGGGTGAGTTTGGTCAAGAGTTTCTGCAGGTAAACTTAGTTAAGAGTGTCTGTGGGAACAATGGCATTGATCAAGAGTTTTCTACAGGAGTGGGAGGGATTGGGAAGGGGTGTCTACCGGAGCAGGTGGGGTCGATCGAGAGTGTCTGCATGAACAGGCGAGTTTGGTCAAACTATCTGCAGGAGCAGCTGGATTGGTCAAGAGTGTCTGTGGGAGCAGGAGGGATTGATCAGAGCATCTGCAGGAGTGGGTGGGATTGGTCAAGAGTGTCTGTGTGTGCAGTTGGGATTGGGCTTAAAAGAAAACCGCTCATATTCACCTCTAACTCATGTCTAATATCAGTCCCCATTGAATTGTATTTTAAAATCTCGTAGGATGTAACTCTTCTACAGATTCACTTATTTATTGTCTACTCTGCCTCTCTCTATCTCGTATTCCTCTTTTAGAGAGAGGAGTGGGAAGTGTGCAAAGGCACACTAACCTCTGGCACTTCAGACCTTACAAAATACATTACTGAAAAATAACATATGCTTAATGTAAGCATATGGTGTGTAACAGCAGTCAATAATTGGCCTGTCCTTGCATAAAATTATATTTCTCAGAAGAGCCATTTTATGGTGAGTGATAATTAATGGCATTCTGCATTGCAATGAGTAATATGCTGATCCTACTTATAGCACACAACAGGACAACATTAAAAGCTTCGAGATCACCTTGCTGCAACATGTGCTCAGAGTATATTTCTCTCGCACTTACCCTTTCACTTTCTTTCTCTCTCACATAAACACACAATCAGCTTAATACGCCAAAGAGGATATTTCACTAAAAGGATGGGCTTTAGATAACTAGATTTAAGCTACTCAGTGCGGTCCTGTGTGATATGCAATAAAAAAGTAATCAATGCTTCATGCACGCTACATAAATATATTACATTAAGGAAAGCCAGTTTAGTGAGTTAAACCTGCATTCCCCAGTGTAACGTATTTATATTGTACGTATACGACTTCTGGTAATTGTTTTGTGCATACTGACACACTGGATTACCCAAACAATATGATATTTCACTGATATTACATTTACAAACATGCATATAACGTGAAGGTAAAAGACATTTTAAACACTGGTAAAGTTTCCTTCACAAAAACGATATGCATGTTTCACCTAAATAATTAACAACATTAATACAACCTCTATAATACTTACAATACAATACAATATAATACTTACAAAGTGTTTTCTGTCCCTGCCAATTATAACATCACTTTACATTGAAATATAATCAATAAAATACTTTTTAAAAAATGACATTTTTGCATTCATGTATGAATCCTTTTAATATTGCATGTTTAAAACATCCTTTTCCATTAGTCATCAATTACACCTGGTGAAATATTTGGAATATTCCACAAGCCACATGCTCAACAGGAAGCTGTATCATTAGAATTTTCTGAAAATCATGGAAAGAAAAAAAATACATTTATTTCCTTTTTTTTTTTTCTCAGTGATGTCTGTTTGGATAAACCCTGCTACCCAAATTATACATTGAAAGTAAATTATTAATTTTAAAAAAGGAATTTAAGTAACTAGTTACTAGTAACATTCTAGTTAGCTACATTGTGTGTTCTATGCTTAGAAATAAACTGGTTACTTTCAACCCTGTTACGAATTTAAAATAAATATATATATATATATATAAATAATACATTTATATAAAAAAAATATAAACTTCTATTACAAAAAAGAAAATGTACAACATCTTGGCTATTTAATATTCAATTCAGGTCATTTTTATAATGTAAGCAAATTTGCTATATGCCCATGTTCATCAGGTTTAGAGTCTGTGTCAGTTCGAGTGCACACTGTGATTAAAGCAAAAAGGGAACAAAGCAAATATTAAGAAATTCCAAAATTCATGTAAATATTTCCAAGATTCTACTTTTCATGTAAATTATTGTTGAAAATATCATTTGTAATGAAAACCTTTGTGTTAAATTGAAAAAGAATGCCAAACCGAAGCATTTTCACTAGTGCTCTCAGACTTTTGGACCCTACTATAGATTACATCCTAAATCATTGAATCAGCTGTAAAATGAATATTACTACCTTATGTGGTGAGGAAATGTTTAGAAAATTTCCCTAATATTGAGACAGCAATTGAACTTCATCTGATTTAGTGTCTTTACAAATGATAATTAATGCTCCACTGAGTGTTACAGTGAAAGCTTTTTCAAGTCTCTGATAAGCAGGAAGACAGAACATTAATAAACGTTCAAAGCATGCTAACAAGTGTGCTACGAATAAGTTCGCTCTAAAACCGATTCAGTTTGTTACAGTTTCTGCCAGTTGCCGGATCAATAGAAAGAATGACGGTCCAAAATAATGGTGGATGGTCGATGTTAATTTCAAATAATTTCTTATGAAGCCATTATAACTAATGTCCTAAGACGCACATATTATTAAACCAGAGGAGTTTGGAAAAATATTAAATAAAAGTATGTTTCAAAGAGAAAATTGTGGCAGTCAAGTTCATTATATGCAATCATGTCTCTCGTTAGCATTACTAAAACTGCACAGACTGAATCTGTATAACTGAGTGCAATTTACAAAAACACCATGTTAAATAAGCTAAGACATGTCTAAACACGCTCTTTTGCTTTGACTAAAGGCAGAAGTGAGATTTACGCATCCTTCTCCTTTCACCACACATAAATATCTTTTTTTAAATTATACAAATCACTTGAATTGCTCTGATCATGCATTCCTGTTAAACAAACTTACAGTTCCATTGGACTTTTTTTTATTTATTTATTTATTTATTTATTAACCACATTATATACAAAACTGCCAGGAGCTTGATCATTTGTCTGCTCAATACATCTGTCAGTCCAGACATTCATTCATCAAACCATTTATTTGTGTGTTTGTTGACTGTGATGAATCAGAGAAAATTATATGCTGTGGTGCTAGTCTAATAACACTAAGTACATAGCTCAATAAATGACAGAGTGCCTTTAGGGAGAGAAATGCACCGTGATGTAATTTAAATATATCCAGAACAGTAGGTAGGAATGGCCTTTTTGCATTTCCTTTAACTTGGATGTGGTGCTAAAGTGAATAAGCTTATTCAAAAATAATTCTTGAGAGCAAAGCCATGCAAATTAGCATTGTAGATAGATGGTGATAGGTCCCTTGGGCAACTGATTAAAATGTATTGATTTTTATCTTTCTGTATCTGTGATGAAACATTATGGATGTATAAAGATGGAGGTAAGTGTGAGTCTTACATGTGTTCATCACTTTCTTTGAGAATGAGGGGAAGTTGGTAACTTGCCGGATTTGCTGTAATTATGCTAAAACATATCCGCTCCAGCTCACTGGGGGGTCAGTCAGGCGATGACAATTTGCAGCTATAAAAAATGTCAGAAACACTGTTGCTTTCTTAGGCTTTAAGTGAAATGTTCACATCTCACTTTACATGTTTACCATTGAAAAGGATCAACTGTTGTTTAGTATTACCCAAAGGACTAATCTTAGCCTTTTTTGCAACCCAAAGCCAAGCCTTTTTTAGTAAAGGAAATTACACCCCAAAAAAAACATAAAATAATTAATAATCTGGAAGAAGAACAGGGAAAAGAACAAGTGACAAGAAATGAAAAGAGGCCATGTATGTTAGATGTTTTGAGGTTTTGAGGTGACATTCATGGGACATATATGGTGTTTTCACCCAGTTCACAAAGTGAACCAGAAAGGGAACCGGCTGAAAGTGATCTCAGTCCTTTCGGTGTTCACAATATAGTGGACTCAAAAGAGAACCTGGTTCTTTTTTTGGTCCTCTTCAGCAATGAAGTGATCTCAGACCCTTTCTTGTTCACACCGCAACTTCATAAGAACTCAGACCCCAGCAGTGTTGATATATTATAAGCATTCACACAGGGATGTAAAATGATACCTTACCTTGTTCCTCTTTATTTTGCATGTCCACACTTTCACCTTTAACAACATCTTTCAGACAAGCACAAGCGCTTGCACCGGAAATTTCATCCAAGTTGTCGTACAAGGGACAGGAATCATTCATTTCAGCGAAACACAAAGTGGACCAGGACATATCATGAAGAAATCGAACAGCAAACGGACCCACAAACGAACCGTACTCAGACCACCTCCGGAGATGGTCTGAGTACGGTTCGCTTTTGGGTCCTTTTAGGGGGGTCTGAGATCACTCGGTTTGTTCACATATACATGCTGAACCACTTCGAGAGCATTTGGAGGGCTCAAACGAACTAGATGTGAAAACAACCTTAAAGATTTAGAAAAATATTTCCAGCCCTCATCAATATCATTAAAAAACAAAAGGTATATATAGTAAAGTTACATACAGTACATATTCAGCTGCTCAGTTAGCCTTAGCAAATCATGTTGATTAGCAAACAATGTAGTTACAGACTACATTGACAGTAGCCAATCACAGGCTTCTGTGAGCCCATGTATGTGGAAGAGGGGAGATATCGCTTTCCTGTGAGTGTGTTATAAAGAAATTTCTTCTCTGTAAATCAGTTAAATCTTATAATTACTGCTGTAAACACCCTTATCATTTATTTACATTTTAAAACTTTTATTATGTCTTGTTGTAACAAACAACTCAGTCCAAGCACAGCTTCTCAGCTAATGTTTAAGTGTAAGGACTGAGGATTATCAGAAGTAGATTTGGCTTAGTAAACATATTGATCACTGAAGTCTACCTGGACTATAAATTTATGGCACCTTATGTCCAATAATGATTAAAAAAATGCATGGATAATGAACTGCGTGTCATTTTACTCATTATCGATTTTGCCTTAGTGGTTCATGAATAAAAGCATTAGGCATCAAGAGTCAATTGGTGGCTACAGACCTCTCAGTCCATTGTAACGCTAAGGATGTGCTGGATGCTTTCAATATGAGGCCAGTACACTTGTTAAGATCATACCCAATGGCGAGGCCTGTTCTGAGTAGAACCTGTCCTGTTAAACCGCTGTATGGTCTTGGCCACCGTGCTGCAGCTCAGTGTCAGGGTCTTGGCAGTCTTCTTTTAGCCTAGGCCATCTTTATGTAGGGCAACAATTCTTTTTTTCAGATCCTCAGAAAGTTCTTTGCCATGAGGTGCCATGTTGAACTTCCAGTGACCAGTATGAGGGAGTGTGAGAGCGATGACACCAAATTTAACACATCTGCTCCCCATTCACACCTGAGACCTTGTAACACTAACAAGTCACATGACACCGGGGAGGGAAAATGGCTAATTGGGCTCAATTTGGACATTTTCACTTAGGGGTATACTCACTTTTGTTGCCAGCGGTTTAGACATTAATGGCTGTGTGTTGAGTTATTTTGAGAGGACAGCAAATTTACACTGTTACACAAGCTGTACACTCACTACTTTACATTGTAGCAAAGTGTCATTTCTTCAGTGTTGTCACATTAAAAGATATAATCAAATATTTACAAAATTGTGAGGGATGTACTCACTTTTGTGAGATACTATATATATATTTGGTAATGATGGTGATACCATGCATCATGAAGTGTTGAAGATTTCCAACGAAATAAGTCTTGAAAAATGGTTATAAAAATATATACACTCACCATCCACTTTTTAGGAACATCTGCACAACTGCACATTCATGCAGTTATCTAATCAGCCAGTCATCACAGCACTTCTTCTGTTGTAGACCATCCAACTCAAGATCCAATATTTTGTTCTTTCTGACATACTTTTCAGCTCCTGACAGTTGTAAAGTATGATTATTTGAATTACTTTTTCTTCCCTGGCAGCTCGAACCAATCTGGCCATTTTCCTCTCATCTCTCTTATCAATAAGGCTTTTCCACCTTAGTTGCACCTAGGTTGTAGTGTAAGGGTGTACTCACACTAGGCAATCTAAACCATGCCCAAGCACGTTTGACCCCCAAAGTCCAGTTCATTTGACTAGTGTGATCGCTCTGTACCATGCCCAGGCCCGCTTGAAGAGGTGGGCTCGGGCATGGTTCAGTTGGACTCAGGCACAGTACATGTCTAGTGTGATCGCTAACCGTGGCCGAGCACAAAACTTTACTTCATTCGAGAACATCTGGGTTTATAACTGGTCTGGTTCTGATAAACGGGAATTGTAGTAGGTGATACTTCTGATACTTGCAGCACGATTAAATGAAAATCGCTGCGCTGAATAAGTGATAAATTAATTAGGCAATCTAATAGGCATGTAAGAGGGCCGTGTGTCACCGCACCCCAAATGACCCCAAATAAGCCACAAAGTAAGTAAGGTTTCAATGATGGACAACGCTTTTCTTCCTGTTTTCATCAAAACAAAAAGTCTCATCGTAATAAGGTAAGTGTGCTCAGGACTGGAACGTTAAGTGCAATGTGAATGAAGGCAGGCGTTGGAGTGGGAAGAGGGGACAATCGTGCTTGGGTGCAGTACAAGGCAAGCGGGCCTAGTGTGATTACGCCCAACACTTAAGAATAGTATAAAAGAACAGTGACCATATTTCTTTAAAATGCCAGTGAATGGGGCGCTGTCTTCTGGTATTTTTGATTCTGACTCTTCCGTGCCTGTCCCATTGCCTTATGGGAAAGCTCAGTTTCCATTGTCTATATACTGCAGAATCTCAGCGGAAGCAGTAGGTCATACGGGTATTTCTCACCTACTGCTTTATTAATACTGCAAGTTCAGACATAATACTCCTTTGGCGTACTGCTTTTTGCCTAGTGTATACAGTAGTATTGTGGTAGGGATATTCGGACGCAGCTAAGGTTTCAAGCTATCATTGATTAGGTCACTGCAGTAAAACACCCTTTCTTCTTGACACATGCTTCAAAGCTCCAGTACGCAGTGTTAACTTTTGCAAATCACTTCAACTTTTGTTTTTGATTTCAACGTTGTCTCTGTATTTTACATTTGTCTACTTTTTTAATACACCTGCATTAGCATCCAAACCCTTGTCCATTCATGAAAGTTATCAACAAACAAAATTACAGGGTTAAGTTTTCCAGACCAAAGTTTGCTGATTAGACATTTACATCACCATAGCAACCAGTTACGTAATTATGACTTTTTCAGCACCTATATTTCAAATATATCGTTCCTGGACATCCGTCTATACATTCTGGCTTCTCAAATATCCAATCCTTTGAAAACCTCCTTGAGCATCTTATTAAAAATGAATGTACCATAATGTTGTTGAGTGTAGCTGTGTAGAAAGAATGATACATGAAAATCTGCATAGCACCGTGATTATGTGCAAAACCAGTGTGAACAGCATAGGAGACCCCAAATACAACTTTACACAGTCTGCACATATAACCAGAGCTATTCAGATATAGTTTGTAAAAGTCCAGTTACATAGAATTCCTTGCTTAAATAAATAAGGCAGTTTAAAATTATTATATTTTGTTTCTTAGTGGCACTTCAACACATTTGACACGTTTTTATTTTGGATCAATTAAATGAAAAATCTATTAAATATGCTAAATATTTCCCCATTCTGACCTAATGTCTTTAGCCCTGTACCTAGTCTCTGGTCTGATCAGCCACCTTCAGCTAAATAATGTACATAAACCCATGTGATTGGATAAGCAACAAAAAAGAGCATATTTTTTTCCCTTAGGTATACAGTTCAGTCTGTTGAAATACTTTGCAGGATCCACATTCAGACTTCAGTCCAAAACTTGTCTCCTGCAATAAACTAAAAATATGGATGTTGTCATTTGCATTTCTCTTTTTGTTATAAAAGTGTAATCATATCACCGTATAGCTCTGTCTATGCGTGTTGATGTCAAGGAAACATTTCTCCCAATTGTTTTCATACAGCAGTGACTTTCTCCATAAGCCTCACACAAACAGGCATAATAGGCTTATGTGTTGCAACCAAATCCTATAACACAGCCCGGGGCAAAGGAGTCAAGGCCACATCAGCAGCACTAGCCAAGGCACATTTGGCTCTGACAGAAACCACATCTACAGCTTACAGCCAAGTAATAGCAGCTCGTATTCAAATATGACTGGCATTTAGGGAGATTTAAGCAAATGCAAGACAACCCAGCTAGATTATGAATGGCCTAGAGAGGGTAGAGTAGGTTGGTTTAGAGGTGCTGAAGCTTCGTTGACAACTTTGCAGTGTAAGAAATAAACTGTTCCAACCAGCCATGTTATCGACCCTCTTTTATTCAGTGAAAGAGAGAGAGCTGTGTTCATGAGAGCTCTATCCCCTGGGTGCCAACTCCAGGCCCACTCATGCAACAACTGTGGCTATTTGAGTTTCACAGCCTGTGTCTTGTATACCAATCAACACTGCAGTCAATTTTGAGTAGGAGCTGTGTTTTATTCCATTCCTATCTGACAGATGACATGTTTTGTTCTGCTTGGAACTATTGATGCATCTGTCATAAACCCAGCCCGCTTCGGCTCAGCTTTGGTTCCTTCCACTGGATATTTTTGTGATGTCAAGCCAATATGTAATATAATATGTAAGGAATAACACAATGGGGAAATAATCCATGCCAGGATGGTGGGATAAGTCAAATTCACCACCCAAATTGGATTATTTTACTAGTGTGTCCTCCATCTTGTATGACAGTGATTTGCCAACGATTACACTTTTTAAATTTGAATTTAGTAATTTACTGTCACATTTAATATTATGAAACCTCAGCGAGACAAGCTAGTTCCTATTATCACTTAAAAACAGTCCTTCCTTTACCAGCCACTTTATTTTTTTTTTCCTTTTTTATATCCTTTCCTTTTTTTTCCTCCTCTTTAGTTAAAAAGACAAAATAAAGCCTAGCTTGTCAAGTTACAGAGAAAATGCAAACTCCTTTCCCATGGTGTAAAAAAAAGAAACTTCTGTCAGAACCATGCTGTTAATAGAAAATTAATCCTTCTGATTCGAGAAATCAAGAGTGCTGTGGTACAAAGGGTCTTTATTACACCTTGCATATGTATAGCCTAAGATAAAACCTAAAATAATATATTCTTTAATTATATAAATATATGAAATTAACTGTTATAAAAAAATCTAAAATACATTTTAAATAAGGCTTTACCGAATTTTAAAGAAATCAATAAACTACATTTTATGGGTAATGTTATGGGTTTATGGGTAAGCATACACAGGAGCAACATACAGCACACACACACACAACATCATTGTAGTTGCCTGGTTGGAACACTTTATCTCGTCTGCTGCAGAGATTTGACCCAAACTTTAGCACTTCAATGCCATCTTACCCTCTCTACAGCACTGATAATCTGGTTGGGATGTCTTGTATTTAGCTCCCTAAATGCCAGTCCTTTTTTAATACTATCTGCTGTTACTTGGCTGTACGCTGTACTATAGATCGAGCAAATGTTCATCAGTTTAGCAGGTTACACACCTACCATTGGAGACTGAACAAGACCCAAGACAGATCTAAAAAAAAAAAAAAAATACCATGTGAAGCCAAAAATTTACAGCCTGCACTTCCAGTACAGTGTAAACAGCCATTCTTCTTTATGTCATTCTTTATTTTAAGTCTTCTATACTTACATTCAAGGTTTCATCTTGGTTTTCTATACATCCTGGTAGGGTGAACATGATATGGCCTCCTGGTGCACATTAACACGTGTTTAAAAAAAAAAAAGATATAATTTGAAATATAATTTGGCCATGCCATTGCTAACTATGATAACTACAACAATGTTTTCACTGGCTAGCATGAAGTACTGTTGTAAAGTCAGTAGTAATTACCTTGAAGGTTTTTAGCTAGCAGTAACAGACATAGCTATATTTAGCTTCAATTTAATGCTAGCTCATGAAAGGTAGCAAGGCCCAACAAAGAAGTGATCATGATCGTTAAATAGCATAAATGCCCATAATATAGTTGACAAGTTGTGTCACTGGTTAAATACGCTGACCATTTATCTTGCAACATATTAACAGCACATGTTCAGGGATGTCAGTATGCTGTCTGACTGTCACAGTCACACTGAGCATTGATGTCCCTGGTGTTTCACTAAAGTTGATAACCTTGGGTATTGGGCAAACATTGATACAGCATCTCATAATGTACAATTTATATGAACTACCACAGGACCATCATAAGGCATCTTACACATTCAACTATTTATACCTAGGGGCATTTTATAGTAGCCAAACCAACTAGAGCAGGGGTGTCCATTTGTATCCACAAAGGGGCGGTGTGGGTGCAGGTTTTCATTCTAATCAATCAGAAGACACACCTGATTCCAGCTGTTTAATCACTCAGGCTTGGCTTTCAGTAGACTCAGGTGTGGCTTCTGCTTGGTTGGAATGAAAACCTGCACCCACACCAGACCTTTGTGGGTAAGATTGGACACCCCTGAACTAGACGGTTGTTTTGGGAGGTGGGGGGAAACTCATAAGATCAGCCCCGGATTCAATCCCAGACCCTGGACCATGTCACACATCATGCCAGTATATTGTGCCAATATATTGTCATATACTGGCACATAGGTAATTACTGACATGCCTAGTTTAACTGCATTATTGAGCAAAACTGTATATGATTATGGCTATACCTCCATTAATACTAACAGATTGTGTGTTTTTAGAAAAGCCAAAATAAACAGAATCAGCATGTACAGGATCCAAATGCTTCCGACTCCCATATGTTACAATGTCCAGCATATTGCAGCCATGAAACTGTTTATGTACCATTTATGTACCATGGGCCACCTCACTTATGAAACATTCAAGCATTGGTTTTAATGCACGCCATCTGTTTGCTTTCTGATATAGAAGCATTTACTAGCAATGATTATTACATATTAAACAGCTCCATGGGCCTGAAAATTACATTACCGATACCTCAGTTTGGATTATGGATCACTGCCTCCAGCAGAGCTTCTTGGCATTCTAGCAAATCCCTCAACCCAACAACATCAAGGTCTGCCAGGACCCTTGGGATAACAATCAGTTACCTGCTTGCCTTCACATCCCTTGCCATGGTGATTATCTGATCTTGCTCTGTGCAATACCAGGAATTTCAGAGCGTGCAACCTTGTCAGCCATTTGTCTTCTATTTACCATATGAGGTACATATTAACTGTTAAGTTAAGGGCACGGTAAGTCCTTTATGCTTTTCTATAGAGTAACCAATGGACATCCATAACTTTGGACATCCTTAAGTGCATACATCATGTCCACATCATGGTACTAAATCTAAAAACTCTTTTCTCTTGTGGACATGCAGTAGTCAAATGAACTTCTTAACTTCATTCACTTTGCAAATTCACTCACAACCTTCTAGCACCAGATAACTGAACGTCTTGTCCAATCTTGTGGTTGCAACTTGCTTCTGGCAGGCCACCCAAGCCCTGCAACTGATACCGAATATGACTGCATGTCTTATTTTCAATCTCTCCCACATCACTCCAGTTCTACATTCCCCCACTGGCTTCCTGTAGGTGGCCACATCAGATCTAAAACAGTGATGCTTGCCTACAAAGACTCCCATCTACCTGCAGGCACTTATCAAACCTTGCTTGGTCCCACATTCTGTTTGAACCTCTAGAACAGATTGACTTTACCTACCATCCCTCAAGGTACAAGAAAGACATGGATCAAGATTTATTTGCACTTGCCCCCAGGTGGTGGAATGAATTTCCTCTGGCATCGGAGTCAAACAAAAACTCAAGACCTACCTCTTCACCAAAAGCAGTCATTGGTAAAGCAGTAATCAACCAAAAAAAACTTGACTTGTGTGGTTGTCTTGCTGCACTAAATCCTTTTTAGCTGTGTATTGGTAGTCTTCTTAGACCCTAACCTACAGTATTTGTGTCATGTAAATATCAGAAAACGACGAGAAATTACGATTCCCATCAGCCACTGCACCTCACCTGATCATGTGACATGACTGTCTGCACCTGATTCACGGTGGGAAGAATGAGCACTTGTATATAAGTCACGCTTTGCACCACACACATTGTCTTTTGTTTGCCTTTCTTTGCCCTTGTTTCTTTTTTCTGCGGTAAGGTAATTGTTCTATAGTTCCTGTTTTGTGTTTTGTTTTCATTCTTATTAAAACTTTATCTACACTTGCAGCCGTCCTCACCTCTGTTACATAACAATTTGTACTAGCATGGAGAACACAAAGCACTTCTGTAAGTTTCCTTGGATATGAACGTCAACCCCATATGCCTATCAAGGTGTGGTCTTTGTGTGGTCCAGATACTGAGGTTACATTATTATTATTTTTTTTTCTTAGTGTGTATTTTTAGATGTCATGTATTTTTCGACATCATTTAGATTTAGATGTAATGTCATGGCTATAACATTTGTAGCTTGATTGTAGTTATACCGTATACAGTATAACTCAAGTCACTGATGAGAAATCTTGCAAGAACCAACCCTCTAAACAGGGTTTTTTTTATACTAAACCAGTCAACCACATAATCCTAAATACAATGTTACTACACTGCCATTTGAACTTCACAGAGAAGTCATAAGGCTGGTTATTAAGTCTTGTTTTATCCCTTCAAAAGTATGGAAGGGCGAAAGAATCAAATGATCCAAGAGAGCAGGTACAGTTTGCATTTTTCCTGATATAAATACATCCACTAAAGTGACTGGGTAATAATGCTGATCTGATGGTGCTGAAGGAAAGGAATTTCACCCTTGAGTATTAAGCACACTGTTAAAACTAATAGCCCTGCTCCAGAAATAGCCACAAACTACAATGTAAGTGTGGGATCAGGAATATTACTGTAGACACCTTGAAACACACACACACACACACACACACACACACACACACACACACACACACTGCTAAAGTGCGACAATAAAGTGCAGTGGAGAAACAACTAGTGTTACCAAGCACCAGCAGCCAAGCATGGAGTCAGCCTATAGACAGAAGTATAAAGGCTGACATACAGCAGTAAAGGTGATGGAACTGAATCAGCATGAAGTTGCAAAATGCTGCACTTTTTGCCTTCTTGTCAGGTTTGCTGTCAATACAAATGTGCTGCTGTGTTTTATCTTTTTATCTGAAATCTGTGCTTCTCTGGAAAGCTACTACAACATCTGGCAACAAACAAATCTGCAAGATGTGATGATGAGGTTTGAAGAAAAGGTATGATGTACTGTTAGGGGTGGGAGATATGGCTAAAAATCATACAGTGACATCTTTATAAGATATATAGTATATCATAATATTTTTTAGTTTTTGCTTGTTTGTCTGTTTGTTTGTTTATTTGTGTATTTGTTTTTCTGAGACCTGCTCACAAAGCACCAAAAATGTAAAATTATATTGAGGGAAAAAAAAAACTATTTCATCAACAGATAATTGTATTTAATGATGAAAAATCTGGAAAATATTGGTACAAGAATATTACAGTCCAATTAGATACTTATTAAAGCTAAGAACAATGGGGTTATGAATCACTGACACCTGATGATAACCAGGATACTCAAAAAGTGTGTATTGACCACGATGTATCACAATCTCGATATCGTAGTGTAATATCGCCCAGCCCTAATTCATGCATTATACAAACTCAACACATTTTGCATAATAAATTCACCATCATTCTGATTACAGTTGTTGCTTATTGTGTAAAAAGTAAATACTGTATTTATAATAATAATAATAATAATAATAATAATAATAATAATAATAATTTATCAGGTTTCATACACCTGAATCAGTCCTACTGGACACTGAACAGCCCCTCATTAGTCAATCAATCAATAATAATAATAATCATGGTGATGATGATGATGATGAAGATGATAATGTAAAGTGTGTACTCACCACTGGAGGCGATCTGTAGTGACAATCGTGCGTCTGATGCCCGGATGGCGGCTGAGTACCTCTCCTCTTTGGCCGGGACTTGAGCCTTGCGCTCTGGCATAAGTCGCACGCGCAACCGGCCTCCTTCGGCCCCGAGCCACCACTCCAGCACGCGCGTCAGGTCCATTTCCAAAAAGGGCACGGGCGCGTCCTCGCGCACAACCAGCCCGCCACATCCGGTCTTTACCATGTCCTCTCCCACCTCCACCACGACCTGGTTGGACTTCGACTGGTTTGAGCTCGCTGTGCTCAAACCCAAACTCAGCACTTTGGGGGCGGGCCGGGTGCGCGTGTACTTTAGTTGTCCGCCACCGGAGCCGTTTCCGCCCTCCCCACGTATGTTTTCTGCCAACTTCGCGCCGAGCAAACTCGCGATGGTCTTCTGCAAAGGCGCGCAGTGCATCCGCAGGTTGGCGCGCACCGTGTAGCATCCGGCGTGTGTCAGGCAGTCCCTGTTCAGCGGGCGCTTTGTGAACATCGCCATGTAGTGCCGCAAAAGAGACGGCACCGCAAAATCAACCGACAGCGTCTTTCTCTTCAGCCTGGAGCTGAAGGTCTGAGTGGAGTCCCGTTTGCCACTCGCATCCAGCATGCTGTTGACGGGGACGGTCGGTGCGCTCGTGCCCTGCAGCCCGCTCACGCATGCCGCAGAGCAAAGGAGAAAGCACAACATCCTTGGCGTCATGCTGGAGGTCGGTCTGGATGAACCTTGTTCCGTAGTTAGTCGAGCTCTTTCCCTCGTCCTCACTCCTTCTCCATGTACAGCTGAGTCGAAATGCTCATGCACACTCCGGATCTTCGCACTCCTCGTGCGCTTTCACCGCTCGCATCACGCACGAGCCCTGCTTATATCTCTCACCGCATCCTCCTCTTCAGAGAAAAAGTGCCGTAAACGGTCTCCTGTGCAACCCGAACTGGCCCCCAGTGTGTCAGCTTCGCCGCTGCTGCTCGGTATGCCGAACAGTTCTTCCTCCCGAGCTCGCTCAAAAGCCCCCTTGTATATATGTGCACGCAACACTGTAGAAGCAAACGCTTCTGCTCAGCAAACACTCCCGCACGCGCAACGTCGCTGTCTTCCGTTCGCGTAGCCGTTTCACGACCACCAGATGTCGTTCGCTCAGGCCAAAATATTATCGTGTCCTAAACTGTGACCACAGAAACGGACCGTAACGCACAACTTACAGGTTTTTTTTCCTCCCTTCATTCCTTCCTTCCTTCCTTTT
The DNA here is from genome assembly GCF_023375685.1 of Ictalurus furcatus. Lineage (NCBI taxonomy): Eukaryota > Metazoa > Chordata > Actinopteri > Siluriformes > Ictaluridae > Ictalurus > Ictalurus furcatus. Next base: position 24,429,593 of record NC_071263.1, read on the forward strand.
AACGTCAGATCAACAGATGCCTTTGTTCTGTGCGGGTTGTCCTGCTCGAGCGCTTTAAATAAAATAAAATGTAATTAAATTACTAATAATCATAATCATAATAGACCCCCGCGTAATGGGCACACGCGTTCTGCGCGTGCCATCACTCGGCGCGCCAACTCTGGCCCTGCGACGCTCTTTCTGACACGTCATGACGTCACTACACATCAGGAGACCAAACTTTACTGGTATCATTTCCCGTCGGAAAGATTTGAGGGTTTAGTCACTCACCTCACTCTACGAGGTGTAAATTTGTGGGGGATTTTTTTCCCCTCTTGTTTTTCTCAAAGCGGTAATTTATTGCTTCTTTCGCCTTCTAATTTATTAACATAGTTCACTTCAATACATTTCTTTCATGTTTAAGTTGAATCAAACAAAGTTGACATACGATCAGCTTGCCATACCATCACCATTACCATTATACGTAAAAAAAAAAAAACAAAAAAAAAAAAAACAAAGATTTATAGACACCCATTGGTTATCTTCCATAGATACATTTATAGTCATAGTCCACCTGCTGCCTTCATTCGTTCATCTTCAGTAGCTGCTTTATGCTGGTCAGTGTCACCGTGGATCTGCAGCCTATCCCAGGAATATTGTGTGCAAGGTCGGAGAATTCACACCAAATGTGAAATAAGTCCATCACAAGGCACTATACACACACTCATTCACATTGACAGGCAATTTAGCATAACTAATCCACCTCCTGGCATGTTTCTGTGACATGGAAGGAAACCAGACCAAAACTCTGGACACAAGGAACACAAGGAGAACATCCACAAAGATAATAACCCGAGCTTAGGATCATACCCTGGACCTTGCACCACTATGCCAACTTTGCTTTACACAAAGTGCTCCATCTATCAGTGTAAAGGACCATCACAGGACCACCGCTGATGAGATTTTATTAAGTAGTGGACCATTCCTAGCACACACTGACACTGATATTGTAGTGCCATAAGAAGTGTTTGTCCTGCTGATAAGAGTGTATCAGGTGCAGTGGCAATTCTGAGGATTTTAAACGGCTAACCAAACAGTCTGCAAACCAAAATATACAGCCAGTAGCAGTCTTACGGTTGAACAGTGACTCTGATGAAAGCTAGAGATCATTAACACACACTGTATGGAAAAAGAAGACAAAGTGGTCCAGCAAGATAGATGCATCAAATAAAGTGCAGAAGAAAACACTGCTTAAAAACCTCAAGAGTGTTGTTGTGCTTCATACACTCATATCACTGACGTGTATTTTCACCACATAAAACTGTAATTCGAATGTAATTTTCTACAAATCTAGTGGTCAATGAATTGAAAAAGAGAAACGCCCTAAAAAAAAAAGAGAGAACAAGTACTGGTAAAAACATTTTTGCCTCGCACCACAAGGGTTGGCAGTTTGAATCCCGCCTCCGCTCTGTTTGCGTGGAGTTTGCATGTTCTCCCTGTGCTTCGGGGGTTTCCTCCAGGTACTCTGGTTTCCTCCCCAGTTCAAAGATATGCGTTGTAGGTTGATTGGCATTTCCAAATTGTCCATCCTGTGCGAACGTTTGTGCAATTGTGCCCTGCAATGGATTGGCACCCCATCCAGGGTGTCCCCCACTTTGTACCCCAAGTTCCCTGGGATAGGCTCCAGGCTCCCCCGTGAACCTGTGTAGGATAAGCGGTATGGAAAATGGATGGATGGATGGATGGATGGATGTTCCTGTTTATATACAAATGACAGGGGTTTTTTTTTACAACGTTTGACAGTTTCATTGCAATGAAAAGTGAAAACAATAGAGCAGTCTAGGTTCCTGGCAAACTTTTCACAAGTTATTATTTCCAAATTTTCACAGAACATCTAAATCTCTAGCATGTGAGAACAGAAGATGTATTTCTTTATTTATTCTTTGCATCATTTGATAAACATTTCTGCACCTTTATCTTACAAGCCGAAGAAGGATTACACATAAGATTTCATATATATCTTTTTTATTTTTAATTTTTTTATTTTAGATCAATATATATGCTATCACATACAAAATCCTAACCACAGAGTTGTCCGGGCTCTAAGAGTAACTATTTTCCTCAATCTCTGACCACAAGATGGCAATCTAATATACCTGTTCCTCTGATCTGCAACATGTGATATGTTCAGAAACCCTTGCAATGCTGTGGGGACTCCTGGACATAAAGGGACTAATTAGAGATTGTATTCTCATTTTTTATGCACTCACAGAGACAGCCCAGCTAATTCTAAACTTAATGAATGAAGACAGGGCTATCATGGAGTAGGCTAGTCTGCTGCTTAGATGAAAGTAGGAATGCACAGCAGCACACCATCTTTCATGATCAGATAGCACTGTCAGTGGAGGCAGGCTTAAAGGAATAATGATGCCCATTTGTCGCTGGTTCAACCCAAAAATATAAAATAAATAAATTCAGATGAACTGGGGCTGTGTTTTTGTAAGTCGATATGGTAGCTAGCCCTGTCAACCTTTAATTATCATTTATCACAATATATATAAGCGATACATTGGCAGACTTTTGATATGCAGCTTTTGCTTTCCTGCTGGTTTTAAAGACTTGCAGAGGCTCTCCATAATCCTTCAGGACACTTCAGAAGTCTGCCTCAGGCATCTCCTCTCCCTCTCATTCTGTATCTGTCTCTCTCAAAAAGTTTATGAACAGATCGTATTATGGGGCTATGTCTGCTGTTTTCCTGTGAAATTGGTCTACTCTTGTTGCATCTTGATTTTCTTTTTGGCTCTGAGTAGATGAATTATATCATGTATCATGTACAGTATATCCATGTTTCAATTGATTTTTAATGCAAACAATAACTGCATGACCAATTATGTATGTATGATGTACTCTATATAGGCTGTGGGTTAATGGTGAAAATGTAGAGCAGTAGAAATAAAGTACTTTAACTATTCATTCATTCATCTTCGGTAACTACTACATCCTGGTCAGGGTCACGGTGGATTCAGGAACATTGGGCATGAGACAGGAATACACCGTGGATGAGGCACCAGTCCATCACATGACACCATGCACACACACAAGATATTCACACCAAGAGGCAAGTTTGCAAAGCCAGTCCACTTACTGGCATGTTTATGGGGAGGAATCCACAAGGCCACTGGAAGAACATGAGAGACTCTGCAAAGACAGTAACCCGAGCTCAAGATGGAACTGGAAATCCTGGAGCTGTGAGGCAGCAACACTATATTTTGCCATGCTGGGCTGTAACTATAATAAATTCAGTGTGAATAAGAATAATAAGCAAATTTTATGAACTCTGTAAATTTGCTTGTTGTTAATACAGGGCCTTAAATTGGCTGGTTTTGGGTTTTGCTTTTTGAGGTGGCTCAGTGGTTAAGGTTCAAAGCCTTAACCATTTGGATAGAAGCACCAAAGAAACTAATGAATGTAAATATTTTTTGTGGCTGTTTTTTTTTTTTTTTCTTCACTTTTTAGGCAACTGAGCTAAACCCCTGCTGAGAGCAAGTAACTCAGCTGTTTGGACAACCAAGGGAAGATTATTGCATTACACTGGACATTAAAAAAAAGGTCTCCATCAGAAAAGCATCACATATCACGTTTAAAAAGTTTGTTTGTATCACACAGAGATTTGGAGAAACACAAATTAGAAATTTTATTGAATGAATGTGTTTAATCACTTGACAGTGCTAAGACATTGATCTAGTTCCACAGACCTTAGAAAGTTTTGTTGCTGATTTTCACTTGTACTTAGCCTGCAACAATAATCTGCCAACATTACTGGATTCCAGAAGTACTGCTACGTTTTTTCATCATCGCACTGTCTCGAGACCTGTGACAATGTTCATCACTGACTGCACCGAGATTTGCACAGAGTCTAAAGTCGTCTAAACATGAGTGCAGAATAAGAATTTTTAGTGGCATGATGATCCGCATGGTTTTGTATGTTTGAAGCATTTTGTCAAAAAACTGGATGTAGTTTGGTGCTCTGTAGTTCACAAGAAAATTTTCAGAAACACTCTTGAATACCTTCCCTGCAGTTCAGTCTGGCCCTACTAGACATTCTTCAAACTGCCGGTCATAGATGACCTGTTTGATATCTGGAGCAAAACAAATCCTTTCTTTGTCTTTGCACCAGTTATCGTGGAAAACCTTTGTCTTATGTATTGAAATTCTTCACTTTCCTTGTTAATTGCTTCCAAGTTTTCTAGGAAGAGGAGGCAGAAATATTTTTGTTGGACTGACACGGGCTTTATGCACCACACTTTTATGTCTTGAGATTGTTCTTTTTCTGCCAGTCCTCTTTTAAATGTAAAGACCCTTTAGCACGACTATCCTAATCACAAACAAAATAATAGTACTTAGGTTATCCAAGCTGCATTCCTTTGTGTCACTTGATTTACATGTCCACTCTTCTCTGAACAGGTCTGGAAACATGTCTTTACTTGCATTATGGGCAACATTGTAATTAATGGTTGAAAACACAAAATGGGCAATTTTTGGTACGTGACAGGAAAATTCCAAGGTGATTTTTGGAGTTCCAAAAGATACCCCCAAAATTTTTCAGGTAGCAAAAAGTGTTACTGATGCATGCCTTCTTGGTACCTTGGGGGATGGTGAGTCGAGTGCAGAGCAGAGGGAACATGGTGCAGAGCAGGGTTTGATGAGTGCCTGAAGGTATGTGAAGGTCGTTGTTTGTCCTTCTAGATAAACTTCTGTGTTTTAAATATGATATGGGCAGCTAGAGGACACCAGTGGAGGGAACACAGCATTGGCATGATGTGAGAGAAAATGGAGAGATTGAAACCACAGTGTGCAGGTGCATTGTGGAACAGCTACAGTGGTGCTTGAAAGTTTGTGAACCCTTTAGAATTTTCTATATATCTGTATAAATATGACCTAAAACATCATCCAATTTTCGCACAAGTCTTAAAAGTAGACAAAGAGAACCCAGTTAAACAAATGAGACAAAAATATTATATTTGATCATTTATTTATTAAGGAAAATAATCTAATATTACATATTTGTGCGTGGCAAATGTATGTGAGTGTCTAGGATTAGCATCTTAATTTGAAGGTGAAATTAGACTCAGAAGTTTTCAATAAATGGGATGACAATCAGGTATGAGTGAGCAACCTGTTTTATTTAAAGAACTATCAAAGCCTGATATTCACGTTTGTGGAAGTGAATCATGAACAAAAGAAGGTTTCTGAGGACCTCAGAAAGAGTTGTTGATGCTCATCGGCTGGAAAAGGTTACAAAACCATCTCTAAAGAGTTTGGACTCCACTAATCCACAGTCAGACAGATTGTTTACAAATGGATGAAATTCAAGACCATTGAAACCCTCTCCAGGAGTGACCGACCAGCAAAGATCACTCCAAGAGCAAGACGTGTAATAGTCTGCGAGGTGGCAAAGGAACCCAGGATAACTTCTAAGCAACTAAAGGCCTCTCTCACATTAGCTAATGTTAATGTTCATGAGTCCACCGTCAGGAGAACACTGAACAACAATGGTGTGCATGGCAGGGTTGCAAGGATAAAGCCACTGCTCTCCAAAAAGAACATTGCTGCCTTTCTGCAGTTTGATAAAGATCACGTGGAAAAGCCAGAAAGCTATTGAAAAATGTTTAGTGGACAGATGAGACCAAAACAGAATTTTTGGTTTAAATGAGAAGGTATAAGTTTGGAGAAAGGAAAACACTGCATTCCAGCATATGAACCTTATCCCATCTGTGAAACATGCTGGTGGTAGTATCATGGTTTGGGCCTGTTTTGCTGCATCTGGCCCAGGATGACATGCTATCATTGATGGAACAATAAATTCTGAATTATACTTTCGAATTCTAAAGGAAAATGTCAGGACATCTCTCCGTGAACTGAATCTGAAGAGAAAGTGGGGCATGCAGCAAGACAATTACCCTAAGCACACAAGTTGTTCTACCAAAGAATAGTTAAAGAAGAATAAAGTTAATATTTTGAAATGGCCAAGTCAATGTCCTGACCTTAATCCAATAGAAGTGCTGTGGAAAGATCCGAAGTGAGCAGTTTATGTAAGCAAACCCACCAACATCCCAGAGTCGAAGCTGTTCTGTACTGAGGAACGGGCTGAAATTCCTCCAAGCCGATGTGCAGGACTGATCAACAGTTACCTGAAATGTTTAGCTGCAGTTATTTCTGCACAAGAGGGTCACACCCGATACTGAAAGCAAAGATTTACATACTTTTGCCACTCACAGATATGTAACATTGGATCATTTTCCCAATAAATAAATTGGCAAGTATAATACTTTTGTCTCATTTGTTTAATTGGGTTCTCTTTATCTACTTTGAAGACTTTGTGTGAAAATCTGATAACGTTTTAGAACATATTTATTCAGAAATATAGAAAATATAGGAAAAGGGTTCACAAACTTTCAAGCACTACTGTAAATATAGCTCAATAATGCTACTCCTGCACCTAACCCTAATCTCAGTAATCAAAAGTATTGAAGTACTTGTCTAGGTCTTCAAATATTTCTTCTGAAAAGAAGCAGAAGAAGAGGAAAAATGTTCCCACAACTTTCATGCATTCCTATAATGGACAGTGTTGGTCCCCATAACTATTACTACAATTGAGTATTGTTATAGTATAGATAAAAATTCTGTAGGGCTCCCAAGTGGCATAATGTTAAAGCATTCTTCCCATTGTTGGTAAATTGCAAGTTTGCATCCAAATGATGCCATTGTGAGTCTGAGAGAGCACAGTACTCTGTGGATGGTGTTCCTCTAGGTCAGTTGAATTGACACTTCTGTGTGACCTAACCTGAGGAAGTTAGTGATCTCATGCAAGCACAATCAACTGCTCTGTTGTTTCATGAGCAGCACTTTGCAAGAAGATGCAATGACCTGACTAAGAGGTTTAATACTACCCAGTTACATGGATAGAAAAAGTACTGATGAATTATACTTGAAAACTCTTACTCAGTGAAATGTATCTGGCCAGAAATGTGAAAGTCTTTCACTAAGATGAAAGACAAAAAAATTGCTGCTCATGTATTAAAAAGTCAAAAGTAAATGAAATTAAGCTCCTTCAATCAATATAGCATAGTCATTGGGTAGAAGAGAGAAGAAGATATATTAAAGATTTGTAACGAGTATGTTGAAGGTCTAAATAAAAATGCGAGAAGTAAAAAGATGTTTCAGTTTTTTTCAGTCTGCTTATGTCCATAACATGTCGTCAGCGGTCATGTCACTGTCATGTGCTATTGTTCCCTTTGATGAGTTGGCACCCCGTCCAACGCGTTCCCCGCCTTGTGCCCGAGTCCCTTGGAAGAAGCTTCAGGCTCCCCGTGTGTGTGCGTATGTGTGTGTGTCATCAGTGAGATCTAATGATATAATGCATTACTTAACCATAATCATTTTGCTGTTGAGCTACTGAAAGATATTAGACATTCCTTCTATCACAACCAAACACCATCGAGTAAGAGCGCATGTATTAAATTTCAATAGCACTCAAGTAAAGTATAATTACAGCAAAATGATACTTAAGGTAAATTACAACGTACAGTTACTCAAGTATTTTCTACTTCTGCTCAGTTGGTAGGACTTGTGCATTATGGAAGATCTACCTCTTTGACTATAAAAAGAAAACCACCCTATGTAAGCACTTTTTCTCATGGGGACTGGCCAAACATCCCCACAAGGTCAAAACTGTACAGTATTTCCATCATTATTGCCAACACACACATTTCTGCGTGTTGTATCACATCTGTTCAAGGTTGCTTTTTTATGTTCTGGATCTGTCTTTACAGTGCTTCATTTTGTAGCTCATGTGTACAGAGAAGATATTGAAATGAGCAGAAATCTCCATTGAAATTCAAAACACATACTAAATCTGAAATTAGTCACTAAAATATGGCCAACTTTGAAATAAGACATTCCATTTCTTTTGCCACAAAGAATAAAATGCTGTGCACCATATCATTCAATATGCAATCATTAATCGCAAGGGGAATTGGAAAACCATGAATGGATGCTTTTGTCTCATTAGTACGGAGGCTAAATATGCTTAGAGCTATTGTAGACTGAAAACTCAGCTACTTAAAGAGTTTAAAAGGGGAAACAAAACGTTAATCTGTAATAAGTAAGGGTAGGCATTAACCTTGGCAAAATTAAACATTTCTTTTTTTCACATTTAATGGATAAGTTCAAAAGAGAGCACCAAGAGTATTTACCCACTCTTTCATCTTTCTGAAATGTATTTATCTCCATTCCTTTCACATGATTATGATAGTAATGTGTGGTGATGTATTTTTGTGGTGTTCTCCTAACCATCTGCTGTTTTTTTTTTCTGTTTTTTTTTTTATTTTATTTTTTTTTAAATATACCAAATCTAAAATTTGGTTTTGCATAATGGAAATCCGTGCAAGCATATGCCCCTGAGGTTACACTCCTGTAAAATTGCTTTCGTAAGAGTCAATTTAAATGAACATCCCAGGCCTCCAAATTTAAAGAGCGGGTTTTCAGCTGCGTCCAGCATTAATTTCATCACCAACTCGTCTCCTGGCCTTATTCGGTTCTGACGAGTGGAAGGTCTTTGGTGAGTGGGTGGTGAGGCTGATAAATTGCTGTGAGATTGTTCTTACAAAAGCCTTTTTGCTTGCCGTGATGTGCTGCACAGCCCATAAATCAGAGCCTTGGTGCTCCACTTCCATTCTGATTCAGACTCTTCTCTCCAAGTCTCCAGTCACCAATTTGACTTGTCACACCCTGTCTGTGGAACGAGACAGCTGTAAATCACTACAAAGCACAACGTTTTCCCAGGGTGCCTTTTTTCTTTTTCAACGTGCAGCTGATGTGATTGAAGAGTTGGGGGGCTACTTCACCTAGTACATACATTTTCTATCAGCTATGTGACATTTGTCTTCTTTCCTATTCCCAATGCGTATAATTTTCCTCTCTGTTTCATGAATCATATGGCACTAAAAAAGCTGTGAGGCAGGACCATGTTTTATACCACAGAGCGCTCCCACTGACAGGGGCTCGGTGCATTTTGGGGCAATGATGACCCGTGTCAGATTAACACAGTGTCAAAGTGAGCTTTGATCAGCCTGTAGAGCCTTTGGCAAGTGGACTTTGGAGAGCTGTGTTAAGGCTTCATCTGTCAAGCAGCTTCAAAATGTACTGCATGAGGCAATTCAGAAGGTTTCATCTCCCTCTCCTCTCTTGAATCAGACGAGCGAGCCACACGGCTCTTTAAAGAGAAAAGGATGAGCCACTGGTGCAAGGCAGAATGGTGCTGAAAATGATTCTTCTGCTAAAGGCACAACAGGAAGCCATCTCTCGTTCAGATGTATCGTCAAATTCACTTCATCCCTGGGAGCCCAATGTTGACAAGAATTAATCATTATGAATATTGAACATAGCCTTCTGTGTAGTTATGGGACCCTGGATACATGTATAAATAAAAAATAAATAGTCTCCCACACCTTGTATGTTTTGTTCCACTACAATCCCCATCGTGCCTCTTTCAGAACACCATGAAGCTTATTATCCGAATTTATTGGAGGTTTGGGAGTTTGGGGTGACTGAAAAAGGCTACTAAATTTTGAATTATATCACTGTATCATTTCAGATGTGAGGTGAAGATGAAGTAAGGGACCTCTGCTACCCTGAAGGCAGCATTAGTTCTATGAGTGCAGCATACCCTATTTTCAATTTGATAATCCTTATAGTCTTGTGAGAAAAAAAAATATTTTTAAAAAATCACTCCTTTTCATCTCTGCACAAGATCATTACACAATATGCTGAACTCTCTATCAATATTGGCTTCATTATTATGATCAGGTGTGGTTTTAAGCCAAATCAATTTAAGAATGTCCATCACAGAGCTGGAATGTCTAGGGATCCCCCAGGAAGAGCTGGAATCTGTGGCTATGGAAAGAAAAGTTTGGGCTGATCTTTTCTGGATGTTGCCACACTGCCCCAAACAGCAAAAAGATTGAATGAATGTGAGTTCTGTCATACATCCTGTGGATAAAGTGCTTGTACCTTTGTTGTGATGGATAGCGGGAACCAAACTAGTGGTCACTGTCACAGAAACATAGTCCATTCATGTTTCCAGAGGTGAACCTAGATTATGCGGGGGCCCCAGGCAAAATAAATGCGTGGAGCCCTTCTGACAGATTTATGTTGTTATTATGTCTTCATGTTACCCAGATATATTGTTGTGACACTTTACTTCCATGCAGGAGTCACAGTAGATGCATGTTTTGAAGATTTCATTTGTTTATTGAAAACAATCATAAGAACATAGAAAAAATGAATAAAGAAATGGGCTACCCTACAACTGCTGAACATGGTCTCCAAAACTTTGTCGTAATGACAACCCCGCCCCCACACAAACAAGCGTAAATATAAACATTTTCACAAAATATTTCATAGGCTCCTTCAGATATAATTATACAATACAGTACATTTAAAAGTAGTCAAAACACATCTAACAGAACATAATGTCCATCTTCAACTAATGTTAACTAATATTAATAAACTGATTAACTAATGTATTAACTAACGTATTAACTAATTACTGATTTGTGGGCGCAAGAGACACAGTACCAGTACTTGCCAAGTGGTGCTGCCAGTCTTGTGTACATCATTCCCGGTACCTATTGCATTTCAGCCCACAACTGCTAACACTACTCAAAACATGCAAACCCTAGCTAACTATTACATAACTATTATAATAAGGTGAAAACTGAAATTAGACAGCTAGATGTGGGTTTGTTTATCTTTAATTATTCCCGTTATTATTGTTTAGCTGTCACTGTTCATTTAACCAAATTTGTAATGATATGCAATAATCTTTTCTTCAATTACATCATCGTTGTATTCAAATGTGCTTATTAGATTGCATATCAATGTAGCTAGCTTGCTGGCTTGGCGCTTAGGTTATCTAGCTAGATACTCCATAGTGTAATTTGATCTTGCAAGCACACAAATTCAATGAAAGCTTAGAGAATTAAGTCAAATTTGCTCAAACAGTTGACTATCCTGTTGAGTATCCTGTAGATACTGGTGGTTTGAGATTTGCCTTGGGGCTTTGGATTATTTTTATGAAATGACTAGCATTGTGTTGTGTGATTTACACGGCTCTATTCACATGCAGGTGCAAGTATCATTTTGTGGTAGAACACTGGTTTACTGCTATTTTGTTACTGTCATGAGGTAGAGGCGGATTTTTGTACTGTAAGTGAAAGCCGTTTATTACCAATCCAAATCCAAAAGTATGGATGATTGATTTATTAACAAATGCATCTCTTCACTGCTTGCATTTCCTCTTTAGTCCTATGATTTTGTGACTGCAATCTGGCGCTGAGTTTTTAACGGTAGAGATAAGTTGATTTGGTTGGCTATCAGCAGAATATCAAACCACACCTTTTGACAATATGTTAACTGAATCTTCACGGCCTCAGTCGTATAATATGCCTTTGAAATGATTACAAATGTTTCCTTGAAGATATGCAGCACTCCATTAATGAAGACAACTGTGTGTTTACTGTGAAATTATCGTACGATCAGCAGTGCTTGCTTTACACTCCTCCTTTTGATTGATGATACTGCATCTCTGTCTTGTATCACAGAATGTGGTATGCTGGTAATTACTGCAGCAAACAGACCTGCCTAAACATTAAGCAAGATCAAATATAGGGATTTCTAAACATTAAGAAACACGTGTAATATATGATATAAAAGATGAGTCTTACATTTACTTTAAATCTCTCGTGAAGGCTTTCCGTATTGATATCTCCACTCTCTGAAAGGAAATTATACTTAATCTGTAAAACATCCCAAATATATAGTGAACTTTTACAGGAAAACAGATAATATAGAGTTCCTTAAAAAAACCTATACAAAAGAGAAATGGAAAGCAGGTGAATTATCACGCCGTATCACACACAGAAAGTGTGTTGTGTATTGATATAATCAAGACTTTATTGCTTTTCCCTTTGAAATATTGTTTTCCACTGAGAGATTTCAGCCTCTTAAAGAAAAATGTAAGAAAAATGCATTGTTTACCATTAATAAAAACATATATTTGCTAGGCAGTCTAAGAAAACCTGTTGCTGTAGTGGAATCTGGCAAACCACGAAAGAAGACAACAACAAATTTTTTTTCTATTTTTTATTTTTTAAAGTTGGGTTTTTATGCCACTAACATCACACTTAAAATAATAATAATAATAATAATAATTATATATATATATATATATATATATATATATATATATATATATATATATATATATATATATATATATATACATACATATATATACATATACATACACAGTATGACTATGCAGTAGTTCACCAAAAGCAATGTGGAAATGATTTTATTCACTTTCTGGTCTTGCGGCACTGATCAAGTTGTGTAAGGAGCCAGTTTAACAATTGTGTTACTAAAAACAGCCAGTCTGCCTAAAGGTGTCTAAAACCTTGCAAGCAACTGTAAGTGTGCTTTCTTTACACAGTGAAGACGTTGTTAAAGATCAATTGTTCAAGCCTAATCAATTATGTTTGTAATCAGAGATCAGCTGTAAAAATGTCCATGAGCCTCATGAGGCTCAGTCAGCATGTAAATTTCTCCCTTAGCATAGTCAAGCTTAAGACACATTGCCATAACTAGAACACAAGGAAGACAGGCGAAGGTCAAACGCATTAATAACACAGCTAGACAGAGTTTGTAACATGGCTTAAACTTGAAAAAACATGCAACACAAAAGCGTAAAAAGATACTGAGACATAACAGGATATAAAGTGGCAAACAAACAGATGCTAACACAACACAGGTACACACACTCGGGTAATAAACAATGACTGGACCAAGGGTGGCAACAGGACTAGAAGAGAAAACAAAACAAGCATAAGCACATGGTGTTTGTCAGGAGGTGGAATCACAACACAAAGCAGGAATCCATTATATTTACTTGGGGTTGAAATACACATATAAGAGAAAAGAGTTCAAGAAAGTCTATAGTTTTCAGAATGGTATATAATAAATGAAATATGTCAAAATTTCACCATGTGAAGGGTTCTCTCATGTCAGTACATATATATTTTTAACATGTACTGTACATACACAAATACAATGTTTGATATGTTGTTTTTAATGTTGTAATAATGATATAACAATATTGAAGCCTACAAACCAAGACACACCCTAATAAATGCACTTGGATGAATATTCCAAGAAGTTACATTCCTTTTAATCTGTGAGACTGTGAATGCAAATGTAATACTGGAGGTCACTGAATTTCTAAAACATGCTGAGTGGACGGAATGTGTTAAGTAGCTTTGAGCCCTAGTACAACAGGACGCAGAAGTGAAACAGACAGGTAAGGTCGGCCAGGACGGGGCACTGCATAATTATGGTTGGAGTATACAGATCCATAATTTTAAACCACTTTCATAAACACAATTTCTGCCAACAGATCCAGACCTCGATCAGCTAATTCTTCAGATGTTCATTAGTATAATTATGTTTCTAATAGCTGTATTCAAACTGTCAGTTCAAATCTGATTCTATTGGCATATCTGATTTGGGGAGGAAAGAAAAACAAAACAGAGCAAAACAAAAAAGAAAACCCATGAAATCTGGAACTGATTTTGAGCAGTCAAATTCCATTTGTATTTTATTCATCATTTCAAGAATTTTTTTATGTCAGAAATTTACAATAATAAAATGGACAAAAATCATGCAGGCAAGTCAGGAAATGCTGCTGAAAAACAAAAAAGGAAATATTGTTTACTTCCTTATGGAAAAGTCACAAGAACTTCACAAGTGAAACATTTACACATGGTTTTTAGACATGTTCCATACGTGTGATTTTTCACATATACGTATGTAATGCATGCATATGTTTCCACATATGATCATGTTCATTTTTCACATGTAGGCTGTGTGGTTTTATTAAGCATATTGTTCACATGATGTGTTTACTTGCGTGCAATTTACGGGTATGTTTTTCACTAGATTACATGTTACTCATATGTCAAGAACATACAGTAGGAACACATTGTACATGTATGTGATTTTTACAGTTTTTATAGTGGGAATTGATCAAATGGTGTCCATGAAACAATGTCCCATCAGTGTCTCGTGATCTGGTTTAACTTTGCCTATCTGTTTTACCCACGGTGACAGTAGCCTCAAACATGGCATATGTCATGCGCTTCCATTTTAGTCATTGTTCAGGGCTGGACAAATCATTAATTCATTAGCTAGCCCAGTGTGCAAGTAAAAGCTCCAATGTTTTTGTTTTTCATTTATCACATATTTTCTGCAGATGTTGGCTAAGACGTCATGTGACATCATCACAAAGTGCGTTCAGTCAAAGCCCCCTTCAATTTTTGCGCATCGAACAAGAGTACAGCTAAAAGGTCTCATTTACCAACAAACATCACTATGAAAGAATGTGCAAAACTATTTTGTGCAATTGCAATTTCACAAATTCAAGTAGTCTTCCACAAAAAAAGCACAAAAAACTCAAATCAAGCAATTTTGGCTGCAACAATCACAAGAAAAAAAAACAAAAACAACAACAACAACAACAACAACCTCAGCGAAATCCTGTATGGATTGTGTAATGCAATGAATTATGGTGTGCTAGTTAGTTACAAACTACAGTACTATATGAATTTCCAGGGACAGGAATACATATACACCTGTGTGTAGCTATATCGTCATGAAATTTCTGAAGTAGCACATCATGTTTGCGCCCATGACAAAAAGTCAGCATTTCAGCTATGAGATGTGGTATACTCTTCTTGCATGGCAAATAAAGGTATTATTCAAGTCTGGCTAGCATCTTTAGTTTCTCTCGACATGTTTAACTGTGAGGTGACTGGAGCTAGCAGGCGTTATATGATGTCTTTTTCTGCACTTTTTTTTTTGCTTCATATCATAAATTTTTCCAAATACATGCATGATGCTGAATTTGAACAGGTTATCTGTCATCATCATGCAAATAAATTAATACACATAAAAAATCATTGCGCCATTAACCAGATCTTGCCATGGCCGATGGGATTAGGAACGAGAAGGTAATGCTATATCATAGAATCGAGGATCATTACATCACTGTAAAGAACATTAAGTTTATGTAAGTAAGTATAGAGTAGGATTGGTTTTCCTTTTCTGGTTATTGAATCTACACCAGAGAACTACGCAATATAAACTAGGAGTAGCCTGGACGGAAATACTACTCGGGGCACGGTGGCCTGTGCCCTGTGTGCACGGACTTTGCATATTGCCCCCATTCATTGGGGGTTTCCTCCCTAGTCCAAAAACATATGTCATAGACTGATTGGCATTTCCAAATTGTCTGTAGTGTGTGAATGGGTGTGATTGTGCCCTGCAATGGGTTAGCACCCTGTCCAGAGTGTCCTCTGCCTTTTGCCCTGAGTTCCCTGGGATAGGCTCCAGGCTCCCTGCGACTATTTGTAGGATAAGCGGTATGGAAAATGGATGTATAAAAGCTGTTTGTTCCAGGCACCCAGGCTACTAAGCTGTTAACCTCTGGTGGTATCTACACTGAATACATTTGGTGCTCTTATGTAACACACAATTCTCAGTGTTTCAGCCAAGTTAACTTTCTAAATTTGGTCTTCCCATCACTATTTACTGCCTCACAATGTCGATATGTATGCAAATGTGACTGCAGTCTGAAAAACACCCACATCAGTAAAAAAAAAAAAAAAAAAAGCCCTATGTGAGCAATGGTTAAGAGCTGGGAATATACATTTTACACTCACACTACATTACTCAGGTCTTTCAAGGTTTCTGCTCTGACGGTGACTAGGTGAATGTAGAACTGCAGTTAAAAATGTAAAAAAGATACTAAGGTAGATCCTTTCTTTTTCTCCTCCTGCACTAGACCTCCAGTAGAGGACACCTGACACAACTGTAACTAATTGACGATGTTGACAAATGTCATAAAGATGGTATCCTTTTTTTTTTTCATTGTGTTTTTTTTTTTTTTCCTATCTACCCCCCCAATTCCTTGGCTGTAAGCTTCATATTGTATGTTCATGATCCTGATTGGTTAATCCTGTTTCTCAACATAGCAAATTTGATTACCCTGCTGAAACAACAAATTTCATCACAGAAATTCTAATGGTTTCCACTACAAATACCATTACAACCGTTAAAACCGTTACTGGTGCTTAATGGTATCCACTAGACATAACATGACAAATTACCAGTAGACCCACAGGGACCATTATAGTTTCCATTAAAACCAATACAACTTAATAACAATTTAAACCATTACAAATTCTATAAGGGTTTGTATTGTTTTTTTTTTGTGGGTTTTTTTGTTTGTTTGTTTGTTTGTTTGTTTTTAGCAGACAATGAGATGTGTTTGTTTTGTGTCTGGGGCAGTTAAATACAGAGGAATCATAACGATGACATAAATTAAAAAAAAAAAAAACGTTACAGTGCAACATTTACTACACAAAACAATGTTAATTGACATGTACTATATGTAATAAAGTGCTGTATGTGTATTATATTAACCACCCACAAATAAACATTTGGAACTGTTATAAAATATTTCAGGGGGGTACACAACTGAAATTCCCATTTTAACCCCTCCTCCACACACACACACACACACACACAAAGATACACCTCTGGCTCAAGCATTGCTGCCTGATTCAGTTTCATTTATGAATTGGCAAACATGTACAGTATGAACCCGCTTCCAGCATCGTTGTTAGAGTGTGTTATCTGTGTAGTGTGCCATAGGGAAATCGAGCATGACTGCATTTGGAATTTGACCAGTTCACATCCACTGGCTTTAAACAAAGATGTCTGTGTTTATTTGTGTGTCAAAAATGGCTACAGGCTGTGAAATAGCTTTTAGAGCATAAACAATCCAAGTTTTAGTAATTTATACTGACAAAGCAGTAATTTAGGCTCAAGAAATCTTCACTTGAGACATGCACGCACACACACACACACTCTCTCACACACACACACACACACACACACACACACACACACACACACACACACACACAGAGCTTCATTTCATGCCTTCCACCCGCTTTGTGAGCATGAATGCTTCAGCTCTTTATGTGATGTGATACATCGTGACACCTCTCTTCAAGCGCAAAATTGTTTTCCTGTTTATTTTAAGCCACATTTGTTAAAAATTCTTCCCAAATCTCATTTGGGAAATGCGAAACGTCTTACCCGTGTGCGCAAACCCAAATTTTCCTTCTCTGTCCATTCAAACTTCAGTCTCATTTTTCGGGCCCAAGGACCCTCGTTTCCTTGTTGTCTCCTAGTAACAACCAGTGTAAGCTTTAAAGCCATGTGTTTGTATTCATCCCACCTCCTGTTCCACACTTCTCCAAATGGCGCCGGCACTTTGTTAACAAGAGCAAGATACAGTAAATAGCTTCCAACAGCTGAAAAGAACAAGAAGACCTGGCTCTCATTTCACTCGTGCAGTTCAACTATATAGCTTCTAGCCATGCCAGATGAGACCAGGCTTACCCTTTTTTTTTCAGAATACATATCCGTTTCTACCTTTTGCTATCATTAACATACACCATCTGCCCTAAATTACGGATAGCGTTCATGTGTAGACTTTTGATTTGTTACAAAGATATATTATGTGCATATTATGCATTCTCACTATGTTAGGCAGGCCAGAGTATACAGCTATTTTATTCATTTTTGGTAAATGGGTGAAAAAAAGAAGTACACACAATAGCATAGGGGTATTAAACTGGTTAATGTATTGAGCAAGGCTTCCGTATATATTTTGTGTTTCACTTTAAAGGAGACCTATTTTAAGCCTTTTTACAAGATGTAATATAAGTCTCAGGTGTCCCGAGGATGTGTCTGTTTAGTTTCAGCTCAAAATACCCCACAGATCATTTATTATACCATGCTGAAACACCCCTTTTTGGGTGGAAGCAAAAACATGCTGTTTTGGTGTGTCTCTTAAATACAAATGAGCTGCTGCTCCCCGCCCCCTTCCCGGAAGAGAACAGCTTGTGCTTCGGATACTACATTAGCTGTGGAATCTGCTAACAAGCTCATTCACAAAGCAGTGTGGTGTAAAATGATTCACACAAAACGTACACGGTTTTCAAATAGACAATCACCTTACTGTATTGTGCATAATAAAGGCATTTCGGGTTAAAAGTAAAAATGACGACATAGCTCTGGTCTCCGTGAATACAATCAGAGACCATGGTAGCATTGTCTGCATTAGATGTGGAATCTGCTAACAAGCACATTCGGAAAGGCAATTAGCAAATATTCACAAAATATAAAGTGCGATATTTACGTCTTCCAGATATGAAGCTGGATCACGAACAGTTGGTACTGATTCATGCTTGAGAATCAAGTTTTTAGCAAATCCTGCTTTGTATTGACCTTCGTTCACAAAGCAGTCTGGTGTGAAAGGATTTAAGGTATTTTTTGAGGCACATTTCCTTCAAAAATAAAACTTCCATTTCCACTGCATCTTCAGTGGCCCTGATGCCAGGAGTACATGAAGAATGTTATGTTCATTCTTACAGCCAACAACAGAACACTTACGAAGCTGAGACATTCTTCTTATCACTGTAGCTGCACCAGCGCGGGGAACATGGCGGACTGTGTGCAGCTCACTCGGGGGAGGATCTATGCTAATAGGGCAGAGTTAGGGCGAAAAATGAAAATGGTTCATTTATTGAGAATATAAAAAAGGAGTGGGTGGATTTTTACCATTGTAGGGTAGTTGTGTACACACTCTGCTGGCAGAGATTTATGTTCAAACACCATTTAAAAGTGAATTTTGCATAATAGGTCCCCGTTAATGCCAATACATGCATCTCTGTCTGTCTGTTGAATATTGAAAAAAGTACACCTTATCTTTTTCCAGTCTTCAGCTGCACAGTTTTGGTGATCCTCTGCCCACAGTAGCCTCAGATTCCGGTTCTTGGCTGACAGAAGTAGAACCCAGTGGGGTCTTCTGCTGTTGTAACCCACCTGCCTCAAAGCTTGATGTGTTGTGCATTCTGAGATGCTTTTCAGCTCACCACATTTTAAAGAGTGGTTATTTGAGTCAGTGCAGCCTTCCTGTCAACTCGACCTCTCTCGTTAGCAAGTCATTTCTTCCCACAGAACTGCTGCTCACTGAATGAGTCTATGTGAACACAACAGACTGTTGTGTGTGAAAATCCCAGGAGATCAGCAGTTTCTAAAATACTCATACCAGCCTGTCTGGCACCATGAAATAGGCACCGCGATCACATTTTCCCCCATTCTGATGTTTGATGTGAGCATTAACTGTTTCTGTATGATTTTGTGCATTGCACTGCTTATACATAATTGGCTGATTGGATAATTGCATGCCATTAAAGCTTAAAGCTTAGTACAGAAGATTGCCGCTTATCCTACACAGGGTCACACGGGAGGCTGGAGCCTATCCCAGGGAACTCGGTGCACAAGTCAGGGGACACCCTGGATGGGGTGCCAACACATTGCAGGGCACTTTCGCACACACAAAAAGCAAAAAAGCATACAAAAGCATACAAAAAAATGGGTGAGCATACAAGAACATTAGAAAACATTAGAGGAAAAAAAACATACTTTTTTGCTGTTAATACTTATCATCCACTATTATCAGCAATTGTGATAATGAAAGAACATCTGTAGAATCCAAGACACTTAAAATGCTCTTAGTATAAAATCATTTTTGCTGAATGTTTAATTACGCCCTAAGAGTATGCAAACCTGGAATGGACTGGCATCCTGGGTTAGGCTCAGGATCACCCTGACCGGGATAAAATGACTCCTGAAGATGAATGAATGAATATATTATTCAGTAACTAATAGAAAAGCTATGCAAGACTGAGGAATGTCAGGGAATTGAAGAGGTTAAATCAGGACATTTGGTCATTAGCATAGTCAAAGGCAGATGGACAGCAATGAAGCAAGACGAACCCCCCTCTTCCACTCTCTCTGTCTTTCTCTGACATGTTCACTTAAGGAGTCTATGGAAGTGGAAATTGGAGGAGCAGGCAGAGGATTTAAATGTCTAGATTAGTATTTCTCTCAACTTGTCTATTTATTCACAACTGTTTCTAATGATCACAAGCAGAAGAGTGTTCTTTATCCTATCTTTCCTTTCTCCCTTATTATCACCGTTTCTGCCAGACAGAGAGCAGAGGGGAAGGGATAGGAGGTGGTTGAGAGGGAGGACAGGAAAAGGAAGCATTTTCTTCTCATCGCCCACTGCAGCTGAGCCATCCTTGAGCAAGCGTTAGTTCTCCCAGGTATTCATTTGCCTTTGGGGCAGATCATAATCCCATTTCCTTCTGTCCTGGTACTTCATCTTTCTCCTCTAATGTGAGTCATAAGGTTTTATTGCTAGAAGCGTGTTCTCCAACCTCCCTTCCACACTACTCACTCCTAATGGGTTTCCACGTTGAGCTCTACACCCTCAGGAATGCACGTCTTTTTGGGAGACTGAATGGTTCTTAATGTGAAAAATATGTCCATATATAGTATATACAGTGCTGTGAGAAAGTATTTGCAACCTGAGTAAACACACAATACAGTTTTTATTTATTTATTTTTATTGAAGCGAAAAAAGTTATCCAACACCCATCACCCATGTGAAAAACTAATTGCCCCCTTAAACTTAAAATCTGGCTGTGCCACTTTTAGCAGCCTTAACTGCAACCAAACACTTCCGATCACTGGAGATCAGACTTTCACTTACTTATAGAACTAGGACTTACTCCTATGCTTTGGATCATTGTCTTGCTGCATAATCCAGTTGAAGACCAGACATCCTCCTTTAAGATTTTCTGGTAGAGAGCAGAATTATTGCAAGTTTCCCAGGCCCTGAATCAGCAAAGCTTCCCCACACCATCACACTTCCACCAACATGCTTGACCATAGGTGTATGATGTTCTTTTTGTGGAATTCTGTGTGTGATTTACACCAGATGTAATGGGTTCCACTTTTGACTCATCAATCCACAGAACATTCTCCCAAAGGTTTGAGGATCATCAAGGTGTGTGTTTGCCAAAATTTAGATGAGCCTTAATGTTCTTCTGGGTTAGCAGTGGTTTTCACCTCGCCACTCTTCCATGATTGCCATTTTTGCTCAGGGGCTTTCTGATAGTGGAGTCATGAACAGTGACCTTTATTGATGCAAGAGAGGCCTGTAGGTCCTTTGATGTTGTTCTTGGGTCTTTTGTGACTTCCTGGATGAGTAGTTGCTGTGCTCTTGGACCAATTTTTGAAGGTCAGCCACTTCTGGGAAGGTTCACTACTGTGCCGAGTTTTTCCATTTGGAGATAACGGCTCTCACTGTGGTTCTTTGAGTCCCAGAACCTTTGAAACAGCTTTGTAACTCTTCCCAGAGTAATGTATTTCATCACCTTCATGCATTTCATCACCTTATTTCTCATAATTTCTGGAATTTCTTTCAACTTTGGCATAGTGTTTTACTGGGTAAGAGCTTTTAACCAATTTCATGCTGCTGAAAAAGTTCTATTTAAGTGTTGATTTGATTGAACAGGGTTTGCAGTAATCAGGCCTGGTTGTGTCAAGTCCAGCTGAACCCCATTATGAATGTAATTTCATTGATTTGGGGAATTAGTAACTATGGGGGCAAATACATTTTCACACAGGCCCAGTTGGTATTGGATAACGTTTTTGTTTCATTAAATAACTATCATTTTTAAAAATTGTATTTTGTGTTTACTCAGGTCTCCTTTGTTTTATCTTAGATTTTGTTTTAATTTCTGAAACAATTTAGTATGAGATATATCTGTTTTTTTTGCAGATCGGTGAACCTCTGCCCATCTTTACTTCTAAAAGACTCTGCCGCTCTAAGATACTCTTTTTATACCCACTTATGTTACTGACCTGTTGCCAATTAACCTCCAGCTGTTTCTTTTTAGTAACACTTACTTTTCCAACCTTTTCTTGCTCCCTTCACAACTTTTTTGAGACGTGCTGTGGCCATCAAATTCTATATTACCTTATTTTTTTCCTTAAAATGTTACATTTCCTCAGTTTAAACATTTGATATGTTTTCTATGTTCTATTGTGAATAACATATGGGTTTATGAGATTTGCAAATCATCGCATTCTGTTTTTATTTACATTTTACACGGGATCCCAACTATTTTGGAATTGGTGTTGTACACAAAAACAGAAGAAGTCAGCAAATACAAAAAGCAAATACTTTTTCACAGCACTGTATTAGAGTACATGTCATTAAATAGCAGCACAGGCAACCTTAAATATAGAGTAGATATACAGGTATGTGTTATTTCTATGATCTAAGTGTATTGATCAGATCATCCTTTTAAAATGTTGTATTCCAATCACAAGTGTCATTCTGTGCATGGAGAAAGTTTTATTTGTGTAGCTCTTTTAACAATAGACATTGTCACAAAGCACCTTTACAGAAATCCAGATCAAGATTCCGATCCCTAACGAGCAAGCCGAGGCGACAGTGGAAAGGAAAAACTCCCTGAGACAACATGAGGAAGAAACCTTGAGGAATCAGACCCAAAAGGGAATCCGTCCTCATATAGGTGACACCCAGGGTGGTGGGATTGTAAATCAAAACTGTACCCTGTAAATTCAAACAATACTACGTGTTTTAAAAGGATTTTCTGTTTGAGCAGATTTTAAGGACAGTCTTTATGATTGCAGCAGCAGTTCTTAGGTACAAATCTTTAAAATACAGGTGATATTATCCACTGAAGCAAGAGTGAGTATTGGTCATACATTGTTTTTGAGAAGTGAAAATCTTTATGGTATTCATGTGTGACCCCCCACAGAGGCAGAACCATAAGTGCAGCAGGCCCAAGCAGAAGTATATCTGTTCATCACTAAGAATCAGGCAGGTCTGACAGTGACCTCTGAAGATTTTATGTCCTCCAACCACACACACACACACACATTAAGCCATGAGGCTGCCAATGCTGGACGGCATTAAAGAATCACTTGAAAAACCTGAGTGCGTAAAAAGGACTGCTAAATGTGTAGCATACTATCTTCCTGACAACTTCTCCTGAAGTTCATTCATCCATTCATGTTCAGTAACCACTGGTGAGAGTCATGGTGGATCCTGGGAACACTAAATGTGAGATGGAAATACACCCTGGATGGGACACCAGTCCATTGCAGGGCAACACACACACACACACGTTTAAATCTTAGCGGGTCCACCTACTATGTTATTGGGAGGTGGGAGGAAGCCAGAGAACCCAGAGGATACCGACAGAGACAGTAATCCAGCTCAAGTTTGAACTGTGGACCCTGGAACTGTTAGCTACAGTAGTTGCACCATTGTGACACCCTTTCATGAACCTTCCTTCATCAAAAAAATACAACATAGAGTAATCCACAGGACAGAATATGCATGTTCGTTAGAACTTTTGAGTAATCATTCTCCGTTTGACAGTTTATCTTTGTTTCATCAACAGTTTCACATTTTCTAGTGCATATCACAACACCAGCAAAACAAATCTGTCTTACTACTTATGTGCCAAATACAGCCATGAAGAAATATATGCTACGTCCTCAAAAAAAAAAGTATTGACTTATGCACCACCCTTAATGACTTTCCATAAGCAATTAACCAGTCACCCTCCTGAGGTATTTGCTTCTTTAATTAAAAGGCGGTCATTCTTTAAACTACTATCAAGGGTTACAACAGAGGATCGTTTTTAATTGTGATGAATTTCGAAACCACTACAATCATGCTGAAATAGCATCCTGGGTGTGTTTTTTTTTTTTCTCCCTCTGTGATTGCATCTCTTTGAGGCACAAAGTCTGAACTACAATTGGTAATTGTAATTAAATTAAATTGGCAGGCAGGACCTTCAGAGCTTTTTTGCCTGAGTCTTAAACAATGGTCACCAGCCCTGTTCCTGGAGATCTACCTTCCTGCAGGTTTCATGTCCAATCAAAATCAACCAACACACCTGTTTTAGTTAATCAAGAACAATTATGGTTGGAGCTAAAGTCTTCAGGAAGGCAGATCTCCAGGAAGCCCAAATATAAACTATTTTTCCAGAGGACTTACTTACTTTTGGGTTACTGACTTTAACATTACAAAATCATGTTTTAGTACACCTTTTAAAAGGTTTAATATTTTTTTTTCACTTAATTCAGGGATGTACAATCTTATCCAGTAAAGTCTGGTGTGGGTGCAAGTTTTCATTCCAACCCAGCAGAAGCTACACCTGAGTCTACTGATAGCCAAGCTCAAATGATTAATCAGGTGGAATCAGGTGTGGCTCCTGCTTGATTGGAATGACAAACTACACCTTCACTGGCCCTTTGTGGATAAGATTGGACAGACTTGACTTATTTCATTTTAGAAACAACAAGCAACAGTATAGGTGTATACAGGTGCATCTCAATAAATTTGAATATTGTGGAAAAGTTATTATTTTTTTTCCTGTAATTTAATTAAAAAAGTGGAACTTTCATATATTCTAGATTCATTACACATGAAGTGAAATATTTCAAGTTTTTTTTTTTTTTTTTAATCTTGATGATTACAGCTTATAGCTCATGGAAATCAAAAATCCAGTATATCAAAATATTATAATGTCAACCTTCTGAAAAGTATGTTTAATTATGCACTCAATGCTTGGTCAGGACTGTTTTTGCACGAATTACTGCATCAATGCGGCATGGCAGGGAGGCAATCAGCCTGTGGCACTGCTGAGGTGTTCTGGAACTCCAGGATGCTTTTATAGCGGCCTTCAGCTCGTCTGTATTGTTTGGTTCAACAACACACCAGGTCTCTCAAAGATTCTCTATGGGGTTCAAGTCAGGCGAGTTAGCTGGCCAAACAAGCACAGTAATCTATGGTCAGTAAACCACTTACTAGTAGTTTTGGCACTGTGGCCAGGTGCCAAGTCCTATTGGAAAAGGAAATATCTCCATAAAGCTTGTCAGCAGATGGAAGCATGAAGTGCTCTAAAATTTCCTGGTAGATGCTGCATCGACTCTCAACTTGAGAAAACACAGTGGACCAACACCAGCGGATAACACGGCACCCCAAATCATCACTGACTGTGGAACTTCAGACTGGACTTCAAGCAACATGGATTCTGTGCCTCTCCACTCTTCCTCCAGACTCTGGGACCTTGATTTCCAATTGAAATGCAAAATTTACTTTTAGCTGAAAAGAGGATTTTGGACCACTAAGCAATGGTGTTTTTAATAAAAAGGTGTTTTGAGTTAATTACCTGATTAAAGCTCTTCTCAGGTTGACATTGCTGTATTATGAATTCTTTATTCTAATATTTTTGAGATACTGGATTTTTCCAGTATCTAATTTCCGTGAGCTGTAAGCCGTAATCATCAAGATCAAGACAAAAAAAAAGGCTTGAAATATTTCTTTATGTGTAATGAATCTAGAATATGAAAGTTCCACATTTTGAATTAAATTGCAGGAACAAAAACAAACTTTTCCAGGATATTCATTGAGATTGAGAAATTGAGATGCACCTGTAGGTGGACAGAGTGAATACTTTTTATGTGGTTGTCTTGTCAAAGGCTACTTTAACTAATACTCTAGGTTTGAGCTCAAAGATACCTAGTATGAATATTACAAGTATCCATTCTTTTTTTTAATTTACTGAAATGCTCTTGAATGTATTATGCAGAATGCATTATGCAGATCAGTACTTCCTGACTTTCGGACAAAATGCACTCAAGGCTCTGAACAGGTTGGAAGCTTTCGCCCACAGGCACACATGTGAAGAGGAATGGAGAGAAAATAATGTGGTCGATCGACAGATAGGTAGGTAGGTAGGTAGCTAGGTATATATATGTTTCAGAATTTGTGAGTGCCTCATAAATTACAAATTTGTTAAGACATATCTAAACAGCATTAATTATTTTTTTTATGCACAGAAAGATTGGCTAATAATATAAAAATGTTAATTCCTTCAATTAAGGAAGTCACAATCAAAGCTTGGGGTTGAAACATTGCGTATGAGATAAATGTTACAATATATTCTGCAGTAAATGTTAATACAAAATATCAGTATTATACACAATGTGACAGAGAAGCTCCAGAATACTCCAGAATAACAACCCAAGGTCCAACATCAGGAGACATACCATACTACTTTTCAAAAAGTGAACTTTTAATTGAACAAAGAGAAAAAGCAAAACAAGAGCTAAAGAATTGCAATGCAATTGAAAATAAAAGATGAGATAATGTGATTTGTAGTAGTCTGATTTCACAGCTGAATCCAAAGCTGACATGACCCTATTACAGTTAGGAATACAGTGTGAATCCTTTTTTTGCATCCCAATTTGCCTACAATCCATCCTAAATAATATCCAAAGATTAGAATTAGCGTGTCCCAAATTGTAGTATGTTGAAATGAGTATCCCAAAGGTACCCAATACAATTTCCCGTAGATTTTTGAAGTGTGGATCTGACACATTTTCAGCTAACATTGCCCACAACCCCATGCGATAGGCAGGAGGAGTTTTGTGACAGTTTGCGTCGCTAAATTCAACCTACAAACATAGCGGACAAGTGTAACGTCGGTGATGCGTCTTCACTATTTAAGTGTAAGATCTTAAATGTTAAGCACCAACCAAATGAAATGTGGAAAATTAAATCATGGAAGTGGTAAAATAAATTCTATGGTATAAATTATATAAGGAGTAATGAATGAAGAAATGCTGAAATGCAACGAGGAGTTTGTTTAAGTTGAAGTTGTGTGTAGCTAGGCAACAGCATTCTTTTCCATTACATGACATGTTAGTATGTCTCAGTACTTGCATACTCTTTTGCTACACACTCAAAAGCATGCACTTTTTCTTCACAAAAAGAGTACATACCTTTAGTGCATAGTATAAATAGGTGAATTGGGATGCAGCAATTACTAATAGGTGATGGCCAAAACCTGGAAAATCCCCAACATGTTCAATCCTGAACCCATAGTAACCTTGGATTATTATCTGTGCTGAGGTTCTCCAGTTTTCACCAACTTACCAAAAACAGATTGGGATATTGGCTAATCTAAATAGGTGTGAATATGTGTGTATGTGTAAATTCCATGTTCTCAACAACATAGCCCTAGGTCTCCATGTCCCCCTGAGTAAAAACATGGGTCATTCTCCTTTTATGTTGTCCTGTTTTCTTTTATACTTGGATGCCATTTATTGTTTTAGTCTTTTGCTTTTTTCTTATATGTTTGCATACCCTCAGCCATACTCAGCATTCCACCTTCATTGATTATATATTGTATGTGTTAATGCTGCATAAGAAGAGCCTCCATTCTCTTGAAAAGCAATAGTGCAAAAGTTTTAAAAGCAAACATTGAGGGCCAGTCAACACCACTCCTACTGCTATCGATAGAGATATGTGTGCCTATAGCTGACTATTTTGTCACACTTAGCTCCCCATGAGACTTTGCAAATGTGGCTCTGATTTATCTCAAAAAGAGAGAGAGAGAGAGAGAGTGAGTGAGTGAGTGAGTGAGAGAGAGAGAGAGAGAAAGAGAGAGAGAGAGAGAGAGAGGGAGAGAGAGCGCTGAGAAGGTAGCTTATATTAGCAACCATTCTCTAAAGTCTGCAATGATTGTATTATAGACTGCACAAGGCAGTTATTGCATTTCAAAGAGGCAATTTTAACTATTGAAAAAAGTTTTAATGTGATGAATGAGTATATCCAGCATTAAGGGATCACAGTTTCTCTGGGATATTATATCTGCTCCAGACAATGGGCTAAAACGCAGGGCTCTTTTATAAAACATGACCTTGAGTAACAATTGAAGGACTGAGAAAAAGTTGGAAGCAGACAAATTTGCCTGTCACTGCTTAACAAGGTACAGAGGCTTCGGAAAGCAGCTTTTCCATAGTGTTTTATAGTCAATTGATAATTGATTTTAGCTTTCGATCTCACTTATTCCCAGAAAGTAGCAACAAACACATTGCAAGTTTATTAAATACAAAGTTTCAGGTGCTTTATTAAGCATACTGTCAGAACATTTGTGAAGCAATTACAGCTTTTGCAATTACAGTTGCAATTTAGCAATTACAGCAGGATTTGGGTATTTTCTCAAATTCATCCTTGCAGATCCCCTAAAGTTCTGTCAAATTGGTTATTTGGATGTCTGTGAACAGATTTTCAATTGAGTTCATGTCTGACTTTGATTGGACCACTCAAGGGCATCCAGTCTGTTGTCTGAAAGCCACTCTAGTATTCCCTTGGCTGTGTTCCAAAGCTGACAGTCTACCTTCTGATATCTTCCTGTGGACTTTATTTTGGATCAGTGTCAGTTTGTTAAAACAGTGTCTCACACATGCGACTGCGGTTGGGATTGATAAGACTTGTCTTCCCTGACCAAACTTCCCTGTAAAGCAGAACATTGAAAAATTTCATTAAATTAATCCACACCTCTGCTGTGTGTTTTTTTAGCAACTAAAAAAAGCAAGTTAGTTGCTACAAGTCAACCATTACATTACAGTTACATAGGTTTTGTTTCCCTTCTCTGCTTCTTACCACCTTTTGAATATGTTTGCATTGGTCTCACCTATTAGCACACTTAGCTGAATTGCACTTGTTTTGTCCTTTGTAGGAGATATTGTATTTTCCAATAGAAGTTGCGAAGAACACAGAATTGTCCAATGCTTTGTCATTATAGGGATCAAGGTAATGTTTACACTAGGGATGTAACTGAATACAAAGTATTATTCAGGAAAAACAGAGGATGCATTATGAACTATAAGAGTCAGAATACACACACCATGCTAACAGTGATGATATTACTACCTTTGGGTGCTTTCCAGTGTTTCTGTGGATTAGTTGAATACTCGATTAGTCGACTAATACATTAATTAATTGCCTCTGTAGGGAGCTGTTGCAGTAGTAAAAAACAGTAAGGCACATGGTAAGCAAATGCAGGCAAAAAAGCTTGCTAAATGTACTTTGTTAGTCTGACAATATTTCAAACTAGATGAAACCTATTCAACAGTCATCTGCACAAGACTGCAGTGGGAAAAGTTTGCTTTAATGGACCATCACTGCTTAGACATCACTTTGCTTAAAGTGGAGAGTTTGCTGGTCTTTAAAGCTAAATAAAATTTTAATAAAATCATTGCACTATGGCATAGAGAATTCTGTTTCACTGTGTGAAAGAATGCTTTTGAACTATGAGGTGCTGTGAGTCCAATCCTACTCAGGTAGTTTACACTTAGACACATTTGCTTTAGTTGTTGACAGTGAAGCCAGCAAAGCATTGGTGCTGGAAATGTAATTTGTAGTTTCTAGTTATGCGGGGCATCTGTAGCTCAGGTGATAGAGCAGGTTGTCCACTAATCGTAGGGTCGGCAGTTCGATTCCCAGCCCACATGACTCCACATGCCGAAGTGTCCTTGGGCAAGACACTGAACTGCAAGTTGCTCGTGATGGCAAGTTAGCACCTTGCATGGCAGCTCTGCTACCATTGGTGTGTGTATGTGTGTGTGAATGGGTGAATGAGACACAGTGTAAAGCGCTTTGTATAACCACTAAGGTTAAAAAAGTGTTATATAAGTGCAGACCACTTACCTTATTATTATTGTTGTTGATAATAGCATATAATTATTATTAGCATAGATAATAGCATATTATTATTATTATTATTTTTTTGTTGTTGTTGTTGTTGTTGTTGTTGATAATAGCATAATATTATTATTATTTGCATAGATTATAGCGTATTATTATTATTATTATTATTATTATTATTATTATCATTGTTGTTATTAATTAATTAACGTATATGTTTTTTGCTGCACTAATAAAATAGTACAAAAATACAACCTAAAACTGTGGCTGTGGTCTTAACTTAAAGCTTTACCATTGCCAGTGTGACTACAGAGTTCTCTAAGCTTAAGAAACTTAAGGCCTATATATGTATATTATCATCTATTAAACTTGGGAGTAAAGGAAAAGTTACAAAATATTCAGCATGAACAGGGTCAAAGCTATTCATATTGTTATTTCACTGGAATGAGAGCTGAAAAAAGAGAAAGGCAAGAAAATGCAGTCCCCAGAGGGGCATCAAAATGCATTGAGGTCACCCGAATTTATGCTATGAAAATGACTTTCGATGTGTGGCGCATGCGGTCACATTCATTATCTGCTCCTTTGCATAGAAAATGAAGCATTCTCAATCACTTTTTATTAACATTCACGAAGACTTGCCCACATCCCATAACACCATCACATTCAATCAATTTTTCAACCAAGCATTGTGAAATTAAAATAAATCATTAAATAAGATTTTCTGAAATTTCATGCAAATGAGCTTGCCTGATGACCTCCAAAGAAAAACTCTTTCAATAAGAACAAATTTAGAAATGAGCATGCCGATCTAAAAGAATGCATATAATAATGAATTAGATAATACTCAAATGACAGGAGTTCACTTGGCTTGCTCCTTATAATTGGTGATTTATACAGTCCTCCATCAGCAAACACATTAGTCGGAGTCAATACTAATGTGGGCTCACTATGTCTGCAGGCTGTTCTACACCAGATAACGATCCAAGAGATTTGTTTCCTTTACATATACCTGGCTTAAGGCTGGGGGCATTGAATGGATAACAAGGAGGTTTAAGACACCTTTGTATAATGTGTGTGTATATTATATATATATATATATATATATATACACACACACATTCATACATACATACATACTTACATATATACACATACATACATACATACATACTTACATATATACACATACATACATATATATTTACAGAGAGAGAGAGAGAGAGAGATAGTATATATAGTATATTGTCTGACTTGTATGTCATATTTTTATCAGTCATGTTTTTATTGATTTGTCATTTGTTTTTTCTTATTTGTTTTCTAAATATACACAGAGTAGATAGAAATAATGAAATCACCAGGAAATGTTTGACTTAGGATGCTTTTTAAATTCAATGCACAGTCAGAACCAGTTGGAATATTGTCAGGGGTCAAATTGGGTTGGAGAGAAGGGGGATTAAACTCGTTACGCTTTGGTACTGATACTCTGATGCTACAATTTAATAGAAATTGAAATCATAGCCCTAATGGTTATAATAATATTGCTATATTGTTATATTCCAGTATCACAATGTTTTGTTTTTTTGTTTTTCATTTTAAATGATAAAATGTATTCCTCCAGTCAGGCCATTTTTAACTGTTGTGCAAAATTTATCATCATAGCAAAATGTGTACATGTTGTTAGTTTCAAGGCTTTGCTGTATCATGTATTATTGCCAAGAAGCAGAACTGTTGATGCTGTTTTAATTCCAAAAATATATGCCCTTAGGACACAGAGACATCAAAAACTTTAATATACTCTATAAGCACATGTCCATTATATCAAAATTTAGACTTTTGAGTCACTTAGAGACAAAACTGTGTACAGTACAGCCCAGCTAACAAGGGAGATAACCAAGAGAAGCACATGTTATGATGGGGGGAAGTGCTTAAACACACTAGCTGTATGTAGCCACAGGCCTGATAGTATTTGGACATGATGTAGAAGCTGGGAAAGAAACCACCAACAGGGAAATAATGGCCATATGGACAGAATGAGAGGATATTGGAGGTAACCCAATTTCATCCCTAGTGTTTTGTTTTTAGCAACATGGCTAATGCCATAGGCTTATCTATGAGCCATGTAGTGGTTCTTAGCCACAGGTCTGCTGGTCGTGAAACAGTGAGGCTAGTCTGAGCGGATGTCCCAAGAGTGGACCCTACTACAGTATGTGGGAAGAATGAGGGCATGTAGATGGAGACCTCAGTCCAGTCCGAGGATTTTATGTCAGCAATCCAGTTATCTTAGCAGGCTAAAGAGTGAACAGCAGCAGTGTAGTATAGAGTCTCTACTAGGTTAGCCATACTTAAATTTAGGGCTGTTTTTTGGGAGAATATAATATATACATCCCCTCCAAAACACTTTTTCTGATGTCCCTTGCTGTCTAGACTCAATGCATCATGTAGCTGTTACATATTTTAAACTTTTTGAACATTTTTTAATTGAAAATTATTTTTTTTTTTTTGTTCTTGTTGTTGTGGTTTTTGTTGTTTTTATGCTGAATCAACAGTCCTTAACTGCATCAATTTGGTACATGACAAGAATATTATTATACTTTAACCCACAATGAAATCTTCTTTAATTTTGGACATCAATATAAAGTGAATATTGTAGACTTAAATATTTTGGTTTATAAATACAATAGTTTTCTTTTTATTTCAGGTATAATATTTTATAATTTTTTTTACTCATGGTATTCCTGTACATGGAAAATCCATTTATTTTTGTAATTAAGTACATTATTTAAAAAAAAAATAAAAATAAAAAATAATGTAAAAGATACTAACGGTACAAAAAAATCAAAAGTTACAGTTTACTGGGTAGGTAGGTAGGTAGCTAGCTAGCTAGCTAGATAGATAGATAAACAGACAGACAGACAGAGAGACAGACAGATGTTATTGATCCCATGAGGGAAATTGTTATGTTACAGCAGCATAAAGAATAACAATAAAATTAAAAACAGAATTGCATTCAGCAACAAAGATTATTCATAGCTACTCCCAAACGGCACAGAGAGTGACATCTAACAAGATTAGAAAGTTAATGAGGAAACACAACTGAACCTAGTGGCCACAGATTTCCAAACAGAAGATAGAAGACTGAAAATGACAAGAGATAACAGGAGTCTTTTGCCAGCTTTGGTAGAAAGGGTACCTGTAGCTTTGACTGTAGTCTCAAGCAGTTCCATGGATCGCTGCATAAGGTGTACATGAGGTTCAATATGTGTAGGAGGTGAGAACAAGGGAAAGATGGCTGCATGACAATAGTATTAATAGCAAATACTATATTATATGTACTTTGTGACCCCATCCAGAGTGTCTCCTGCCTTGTGCCTCAAGTCCCCTGGGATAGCCTCCAGGCTCTCTGTGATCCCCTGTAGGATAAGTGGTACAGAAAATGGATGGATGGGTGTACATTGTGAGTTTGCTAGAAGGTTTCAGCATCCAGGTGATATTCATCGACCCTAGCGGATAGGAATTCTGAAGCAGAACCATTATTTCTACTCTGATTGTTTGTTCATCTCAGTTGCTGCACAAAGTAAGTAAGTTTCACACTATAGTTTATTGAAATGGGGGTAATATTTTAGAACTGTATAGTCTATGCATACTTGCCGTCTGGGTCAGGGAAGCAACTGCAGCCGCTGGAGGGTTGCACGAGCCAGTACGCTCTCAGTGCCGGTCCTAAGCTGGGTAAATGCGTAGGGTTTCGTTAGGAAGGGCATCTAGTGTAAAACATGTGCCAGAATCAAATATGTGGTTGGGTGATCTGCTATAGTGACCCCGAACAGGAGAAGCCAAAAGAGAGGGGGGTGGTCTATGCGTGTTTGTTGATTGAGTATGGTTAGTATAGTAGGTTTACAGGCTGTTTATTCTGTTAAATCTGTGTGGGGTGCTCAAGAGTTTTGTCTGTGATATCCCACTGCACTCATACTGAAGAAATTGAGAAAATTCCCATGCTGCTCATTCCAGATGGTCATATTCTCTCTGCTATTTACTCTGCGCATATGGTAGGTGTCGACATTCATTACATCTATAAGCATAGTCTCGGCTTATTTTTCCTTTACAGAACAATGTTAATTCTGATTTACACTTTGCATATATTTCAGTGGTGTGATATGCAAGTGCGGGAAGCAGAGATTCCTGAATCACGATAAGTGTACTGTTTTTATATGTACAATCCCAATTCTGAAAAAGTTGGGACAGTATGGAAAATGCAAAGAAACTAACAAAAAGAGTCATTTGAAAATTCATTTCACCCTTTACTATACCGAAAACACATTATTAAGATATTATTAACACATTATTTGATGTTTTACTTTGTGAATTTAGATTATTTTTGAAAATATACACTCATTTCAAATCTGGTGACTGCAACACACTACAAAAAAGTTGGGACAGTCAACTGTTTACCGCTGTGTAACATCACCTTTTCTTTTAATAACATTTATTAAGCATTTGGGCGCTGAGTGAAGACACCAGTTGGTTAAGTTTAGCAAATGGAATTTTCCCCCATTCATCCATTATACATTTCTTCAGCTGCGCAACTGTACGAGCCCGCGTAGCCTTATTTTGTGCTTCATAATGCGCCACACATTCTCAGTCGGAGACAGGTCAGGACTGCAGGCAGGCCATGCTTGCACCCGCACTCCCTGCTTACGTAACCATGCGCTTGTAATCCAGGCAGAATGTGGTTTGGCATTGTCCTGCTCTGGATGGCAGCACATGTTGCTCCAAAATGTGTACATATCTTTCTGCATTAATGGTGCCCTCACAGATGTGCAAGTTACCCATGCCATGGGCACTGACACACCCCCATCCCATGACAGACGTTGGCTTTTGGATCTGATGCCGATAACAGCTTGGTTGGTCCTTTTCATCTTTGGCCCGGAGAACACGACGGCTGTTTTGTCCAAAAACTATTTGAAACTATTTGACTCCTCGGACCACAAAATATGATTCCACTGTGCTACTGTACATCTCAGATGAGACTGAGCCCAGGAAAGTCGGCGGTACTTCTGGACAGTGTTGATGTATGGCTTCTGCTTTGCATAGTAAAGCCTTAACTTGCATCTGCGGATGCAGCGGCAAACGGTGTCGACTGAAAAAGGTTTACCAAAGTATTCCCGAGCCCATGTCAGGATATCCATTACAGACTCATGAAGGTTTTTAAGACAGTGACATCTAAGGGATCGGAGATCACGCGCATTCAGAAGTGGTTTTCGGCCTTGCCCTTTACGCACCGAGATTTGACTGGATTCCTTGAAACTTTTAATTATATTGTGCACTGTAGAAGGTGAAATGCTCAAAATTCTACTGACTTGTCTTTGGAGAATGTTGTTCTCAAAGTGTTGGATTATTCGTTGACGCATCTGCTGACAGATTGGTGAGCCTTGACCCATCCTTGCTCTTGAAGGACTAGGCCTTTTTTGGAGGTTTCTTATATACTATGAATAGACAATTGCCTCACCTGTTTCACATCACCTTCTTATTTCAACTTGTCACATCACTATTAGTCCTAAATTGCCCCTTTCCCGACTTTTTTGGAACGTGTTGCATGCATAAATTTCAAAATAAACAGTTATCTTAAAAAAAAAAAATCTATGCAGTTGATTAGGTAAAACATCAAATACCTTGTCTTTATTTGTTTTTTGTTTAAATGAAAGTCAAAGTACATTTCACCAATCAATCCTTTTTGTTTTTATTAGCATTTTCCATGCTCTCCCAACCTTCTCAGAATTGGGGTTGTATAACCCACCCAGGATCCCTTGGAGCAATAATGTCAAAATCTTATCAACATACACACACACACATACACATTTCTGGCAAAAGATTCATTTTATTCAAACCATTGTGCCTGAACAGCATTCCCTAGTAGGTCTGTATGCTTCTAAAGTGTCACAGGATTATGGAAAGGATATTGAAATCTTTCAGGGTGATGCTTTCTTGTACGAAGCACCTGAATCCCAAAAGCGCATCAAAATTACATTCATAATTGCATTCATCTGCAGACCTGCCAAACCTGAAGAGGAATAATGCATAGATGCCCTGAGGGGGTTGGTGGGTGGGGATGTTGGTGTTTAATAATGCAGCATTTTTTCAATAAAGTCCATTTAAACATCACTTGTCTAAGGTAGAGACTTTAAAGTGATGCATATATACCAGTTTTGTCACAGCTCTCATTTATACATGCTTTATGTTCATTAATATAGTCTATTCTTATGTAAATATAATATTCAAAATAATTTAAACAATCAGTCTTTAATTTACAATACCTACACAAAAATAGATTTCTTAATGGTAAGAGCTATACTCTATTATTCTTTAAATCAGTAGTGGTTTAAAAAAAAATGCAAAGAAAATGAAGGAAATGGTCTATAAGAAAGGATATGTCTTAAATTTTGAGGCTGATTAAAAAAAGCAACATTTCAAAAAGTAGATAAATGGTTGTTGTTTTTTTTTTTTTTTTTTTTTTTTTTTCCAGAAGACATCTGATACTCTGCTCCTTTAATATGAAAGCAATTCACTCTTTTATTTGTAAGAATTGTGAAGTCCTATTTTTGTAGGCTGAAACCAACAGGTAGTGTATGCTGTCTTTTAAGCCAAAAAAAAAAGAAAAAAAATGGAAATATGCAGTTTATGGAAGAATGGAAGGATAAAATGACATTGATGACACATTTCTGCATTGTGGACTAAACATTTGGTGACAGCAGCATTTTAATCATTTTCTAATTATCAAGATCATTAAAATAATTTGCATTTTCTCTGGGTTCAAAACATCTGCACATATAATTCCAGATTCATATGTCTATGGGTTCATCTGCTAGTTTTACTGGGGGAAAAGAAGACTCATTTGGTATACTTCTTAGTGGGTAATGTACTCCAGAGGCATTAGATGGACTGTCAATCATCATCCGGGGGTGAGCCCGGATTCTTCTCAATCAAAAAACATTTACAAATGTACTTCTAAATAGACTGCTTCCATGCAGTTTTTTTCTTGCATGTGAGGCCTAATTGCATTTAAAAATGTGAAAATTGAACAAAAAGTTGGATTTATCATCAAACCTGCCACGGGTGTTATCACTGTTTGTATGAGTACCAGGCTGATAAAATATAAAACTTTTATAAACTTTATATTTATAAATATAGAACATAAGACTAGGCTAGTCTGGTGTCGCTAGCCAGGGAGAGGCACAACTAAGCTATCATTGTATGGGTTTAGCTGCTACAGTGCCTACAACACCTTTACTTGTAAAAAACAAAACGCAGAATATCCATTTTTTGCCTTATGCTAACTGACTGTGTGAGCTAGTGTTTGGCAGACTTGAGAGCTGTCAGCCAATAAGACGAGTATTGTATCATTGTATCATTCACTGATGATACAAAATTACAACACCGTGTCTCCCTTTACTGACGTTCAGTTACGTAGTGCTAAACCTCTCCAAGAGGAGAATTATTCGGGTCTAAAGAAAAAATCTTCAGAGCTACAGCCTCAAATGGTCAGGCCAGGTTACGCCCCTGGTGTACTCTGATGTTAAATTGAGGAACTCTTATGCAAAATGCTGAGAAAGTTTCTGAGAGCTCCTAAGAAAGTTCTTCTGAATGTGCTGCTTCCTGAAAATATTTTTTGCTGTTGCTGTTTTGGGGTTTCCTCCTGCCTTTTTGGAGGACTGTAAGATTTG
Organism: Ictalurus furcatus; assembly: GCF_023375685.1. NCBI lineage: Eukaryota > Metazoa > Chordata > Actinopteri > Siluriformes > Ictaluridae > Ictalurus > Ictalurus furcatus. The sequence goes on from NC_071263.1 coordinate 24,466,934, forward strand.
TTTGCCATAACTGATCTGTGCATTGCCACATCCCTTGATCGTGAAAAAAAAAGTACGTTTTAACTCACTATTCTTTACACTGTTACCAGAGGAAATGACTTCACTGGAGTGTCACAAACCTGAGCCAAGGTGTTTGATGTCAACAAAAGGAGAATCTGTGATGAAATGAAAGGAACATTACAGACGGAAATGCCTTTTTGAGTCAGGTCTTTTCCATTCAGTGCATTACCTCTGGTTTTATCAGTTGTTGTTTTCAATGCAATAAACTTCAGACAACCCATCTCGAACAAAATTCCTGTCCTGGTATCACTCCTTGATCTATTCCCATGCCCTTTGATAACCTGTACCCAATGATAAACAGTCAGTCTGAACATTCAATAGACCATCGAGTAAGAGAGGCTGACATTCATACAAGCTCTAGAGGTACTTGTTTTGTTTGCAGACATGCCGTTTGTTATTGGTGCAGTCATTTAAGCGAAAGGCAGAGCAAAAGGATGATTGGATTGCTTTGTGCTTTCATTACCCTCTCAATATATCAATGTTGGTCCTTTATTTTTGTCTTCCTCAGTGTTCCATGCTGACTAGCTAAATTGCCTCTCCTAAAGGTTATAAAGGAACCCTATGATTAAATGGCAATAGTTTTTTTTTTTTTTTTTTTCGCTCTTTATTTATGAATTGTTGTGGCATAGCAGAAGTGGTATCAATCAGCTAACGCTGTTCAGCCTGATGAGTTCCTTTATGAAACAGCCTTCTCTCAGAAATTGTCTCATTTGTGTGAATTAATGCTTCAGTCACTAATGAATGAGAAATAGGGCTCAAGAGTAGAAAAGTGGAGAGGTATAAGGTGAATTTTGCCATTTCAGATTTAGAAAGACAAGATAATTGTTGTTTGGCAAGCTAACAGTGAACACTGTTTGATATATTAGTAAGTATTAACCCTCATTCTACTGACTGAGGTACCCGCAGACTTCTGAGGTATACTTTTTGATATATCTCATAGTTGCTTTATTCTATCATATCAATTTTTCATGACTTTGTCAATCAAATTGTTCCTAATGACTTCATATCGTTGTTTTCAGCTTCTGTTTTAATTCGTTCTTTTTAAAAATGACAATGTATTGGGGTCCAGGGACCTCAGTCAAAAGCACTCAATTACGCCTATGCAGTTTTAATAAATGGAACTATTTATTGAGTTAATGTTTCCCATAGGTCATAATTTAAACAAACTATCAGGGGGTGTAGGGGCACTCTGTCAGTCATTTTGAAGGAGACAAACACAGATGCAACAGACACAGATTTCCTCACTGCTCTTCCTAAGGTAAGATGATGTTCATAATAAATTTCATAATAAAATGTTTTATGATTATCATATTAAATCTTTATGTTTTAATACAAGATAAGACTGTAAAATAGAGTGTGGGGAAAAAGCAATGACAGGAAGGTAGCAAATGTTTGCTCCTCTTGTCATATGTCAGTATGCCCTGAGCATAGCATGAGCCAAATTGTGTGCTATAACTGCCTCTAGCATGTGGTTCTCATAGTTCAATGTAAACACCATTCATTTTACATTATGTAAAATTTGAAAAATCTGAATTTGACTTACATTTATTCAACCTTTATTTTGACAGAGGGTCATACTGAGACCAAGGTCTCTATCTACTTTTGTATTGAAAGACAAATAAAATAACAAAAACCTGTTGAATTTTGAATGACTGTGGGTTTATTTCAATTATTTTATAATGGGCTCAAAATTACCCCGGTTGGTTTCACCATATAAATATAACACAAATAATGTTTACTTGAAATTACTGAAAACTAAATGATACCAGAATCAAAGGATGGTAAATAAGTATTAATGTGGATTGTACTTGGTATAAAAGCTGCAATTTGTATTAAAGAAAAGGATATATTTTCATTTTGCACAATGTGTCATTTTAATGTTATGCTGACGATACCCAAATCTACTTGCCACTGAAACTTGGAGATGCAAATGCTATTGAACCACTTTTTACTTGCCTAAAAGAAACAACGTTATGATTGTCTTCAAATTTCCTACATTTAAATGAGAGTATGACTGAGATTATTATATTTGGACCCGTGTCTACCGCACCAAATTCAACACTTGGATCAATTTGCATCCTATATTAAACTGCAATCTGGGCTTTTTATTGAACAGCAAACTCAAACTTGAAAAGCAGATTAATGCAGTCGTTAGATCAAGCTTTTTTTTTCAACTTTTAGGCTTTTATCTAAGGTCAAGTCTTTTCTAACTTTTACTGATCTGCAAGAAGTGACATGCTTTTATCTCTTCTCATCTGAATTATTGCACCTCTCTCTATACTGGAATTAATCAGACACCTATGGCCGACTGCAATTAGTTCAGAATGCTGCCGCCAGACACTTGATGGATGCACAGAGGCAGGAGCAGATTACCCCATATCCTTGCTTCACTACTGTAGCCTACATGTACTGTACTTGTGCTACAGAATAGATTTTAAAACCCTCATACTAGTATATAAATCCCTACAATCTTGCTCTATCATACCTTATGGAGCTTCTATCTGTTCACAATCCTTCTAGAACTCTCAGGTCACTTCATCGAGAGCTACTAATAGTTCCCAGATCTAGACTGAAGCTTAGAGATGATCGTGCTTTCACTGTAGCTGGCCCCAAGCTTTCGAATAGCCTAGCTCTACACAAATTTATTTAATTTCCTTGGCATTTGACCAGCAATAGAAATAGTTGTCAATTCTTGGTAAGAAACCAATATATACATTTAATATATTCCATAATATATGTCATCATTCGTTCATTCATTCATTCATCTTTTTCTTGGTCATGGTCATGGTCATGGTGAATCTGGAGTCTATCCCAGAAAAAAAAAAAACTGGAAATGAGGCAGGAATACAAAATGGATGGGATTCCAGTTCATTACACAGCACACTGCACACACTTATTTACACACTCATTCACACCTAGGGGAAATTTAGTGTAGTCAGTTCTATCGACATGTTCTTGGGCAGTGGAAGAAAACTGAAGAACCTGGAAGAAACCTACAAGGCTGGATACACTCTGGATCCAACATGACCCTGAAATAATGTGTTTAATGAAGCTGAATGAATGAATGTATGAATGAAAAATATCAGCAGTGCAAACACAGATACAGCCATATTCTCTGTGAGTCCTGACATGCCAGTGTAACTCTGTTAATAATACTCGAGCAAGAATTTTAACACAGTGAGGATTCAGTGAGAAACAAACAGCCCCTACTTGCTAGACCATATGAATATCATATTTAGAGTAATAAGCCTGCATGCCTAAACTCTTTTTTTTTTTTCTTTTTTTTTTTTACATATGGCAGTTGTTCCTCTTTTGTTGAGGACTTTGGTAAAATCTGGATTCTGCAGGTGTTACTTGATTACCTTAATTTAATTTTATTGTATTTTATTATCTGTCTACAGAAGAGACAGATAGAGGGAGACGAGAAAGAAAAGGCTTTGATGGGTTTTTAGAATTGGGGATTTGAGTTAGCAGAGTAGAAGCAGAATTTTCTTGGGCAGAACCGACTGAGCTGTCAGCAAATATGGTGTAAAGAAAGTTGACTTAATCTGGGAACAAGCCTGCATGCTACATCAGCTTGCCAAAACTAGGACGGTCTTAGTGACTCTGTGTGATTTCCTAACAGCAACCGATGTGAAGCTACATGAAGATCCACTGCAGAAAGGTTTCATGTCATCCATTTTAACAGAGAATGTTATCAGAACATTTAGTACTATATTCAATAGGTGTTCAGAGGGTCAGGCAGTAATGTCAAAAAGCTGACATTCCAGAAACGTTAATGGCTTTCGTGTTCTTCAAAAGTGGCTCAGAATGATCCAACATTTTATTTTAAAGGTATTTCCTATTTCATTCATACTGGCATAGGATTTTGTTTCCCATTCTGGATGCTGTATTGGTAACTCCATGATGGCACAGACTGACTGTATAATAGACAACTGCAGAAGCATGCTTTCTCTATATTTCAACTCTATGATCACCAGATTTCATTAACCGGATTATGTTAATTAGCTAATGTACATTAACAGCCACATAAACAGAAGAGTCACATTGTCACGTTGTTTTAACTGATGGAATCTGTATGTCTGATTCTGATTGATGGTATATGTCTGATTGTATGCATTTGACTGAAGGGCCATTGTTTACAGTAAAGTACTGTAGTACCGTACATGCTATATAATAATGGCTAATCAAGTACATTTGTCTGACACTCTTTTTTTAAGTTACAATACAAGATACAACTGAGCTGAAGATTAACCCTAGAATGCATGAGCCAAAAAACCTACACTAATGCACAAAGTGGGTCAAAATGACCTGCACCGGAATGAATGGTATTGTGGAGAGAAAAATATAGGAGTCTTATTATATATATGTATAAGACATGCATGGTAGGCTGATTGGCATGTCCAAAACTCTCCATAGTGTATGAATGGGTGTGCAAATGTGTATGTCATTGCCCCCTGCAATGGATTGGCACCTCTTCCAGGGTGTCCCCTGCCCTGTGCCCCATGCCCTCTTGGATAGGCTCCAGGTTCCCTGCGACCCAGTAAGGATAAGCGGTACAGAACATGGATGGATGGAAATAAAATGTTTTAAGTTATATTGCTTTTGTCTTGACTTTATTTACAGGTGTGACCTTGAAGTAATCCAAAAGTAATCAGATTACATTACTTTCATATTGTGATACTTGGATTAGGTTACTGATTATATTTTTTGTGACGTAATTTGTAACTGTAACAGATTAAAATTTTAAGTATCCCTCCCAAGACTGTCAATATTTAGCAAAGATATTTTTTTTTAGATAAACCTGTGTTGTGTTTGCAATTGTTTGATGTCCATGAGAGCAGAGTATTTTTGTGAATTTTTTAACAAAAGATCAAAAGGTTAAACAATAAAGACAATATTTCACAGCCGTCTTTGCTCATATTTACCAAGAGTGCTAATATTAGTGGAGGGCACTGTATGTACCACTCGCAAATAACCATAAAGAAATACATACAGTTTGCAGTACAGTAATAGCTTTAGCGTGTCAGATTTTTAATGTGCCGCTCAAGAAACTGACAAAGATATGAGATACTATCCGTGGAAAATTGATATCTTTCATTCAAGTAAGTATCACAGAAAGCCAGGGGATTTTTGTAGATTATTAAATGTCACAATGTCGGATAAAGGATCAGAAAATATGACAGTAGAGTGCAAAAACAAACAAACAAAAACTCGCCTGATCATCCTAAAAGTTTCACTTTCCCTTCTACTATATTTTCATTTTTTTCGAAGAACGCTTTTGTTTTTTTGATTAAACATAGCAAGATGAGTCCATCCACATCAGATCCGTCTAAAATAATATCAACTCATCTTCAACTAAGGTACGTTAAACACTCAATATGGCAGACATTCAGCTTGTTCGGTGTGTTGAGTACAGGATGTTTTGTCATTCTTCCTCTGTCATTAATAATAACTTTATTTGTGCCAAGTGTTTATTAGTTAGCTCTCTGACAGAGAAGATTGCAGCATTAGAGGTGCACATCCAGACTCTAGAGAGGTTTAGTGAGAGTGAGAGCAGTGTACTTTCTGGATGCCTCAGGCAGAGTTCCCCCAAATCCGGCATTAGAGCCCTCACAGCAGGGCGAATGGGTGACGACTCGGTGGCATAATCGCAAAGCCAAAGTTAACACTAAGGCTCACCCACGGGAGCACCACTCCTCTCCGCTTCATGTGCCCAACAGGTTTGCTCTTCTCAGTAAAGCACCTGCTGAGAAACCTGAAAGAGCTCTGGTTATAGGAGACTCTATCTTAAGGCATGTAAAATTAGGTAGGCTTTTAGGGGATCCAGCAGCTTTAGTTAGGTGTATACCGTGAGCCAGGGTGCTGGACATAGCAGGTAATCTTAGGCTCTTAGGCAAACATAGGTTTTCAAAGATAGGTATTTATGTAGGAGCTAATGTGCCTTTGTCAGTCAGAGGTTAATAAGAGTAATGTTGTAGAGGTGTGTAAATTAGTGAATGTGGGATGGCGATGTAGATTACAGCAGGTTATGGTCGCTGAACTGCTGGATATCCAGGTGGTGCTCCGAAAACAATGTGGGCTTTATAGATAATTGGAGTAGTTTTGAGGGCAAGGCTGGCCTGTTAGGGCGGGATGGTGTCTATCCCACCGGAGAAGGTGCTGATCTCATTTCTTGCAGCATAGCATATAGTCTCAGAACAGGCCTAGTTAATTGTTGGCAATCCAGAGCCAAGGCCGGTGAGCAGACAAGAAGGCTAAACTGATTGTCTGCTAACTGCACTCTGTCACTGAGTCGTTCCACAAAATGGGGGAGTGTCTGGGGGAGTGTCTGTTCCCCGAGCTAAACAAAATGTGGAAATTTTCAGAAAGTGTGTTTTAGTAACCTAATTAACATAAAATTAGATGATACTGATTGCACAGCCAGCACCTTTGATCTGATGCTAGGACTGTTAAACATTAGATCTCTTACGTCTAATGCACTTATTGTTAATGAAACCATTACTGATCATGAGTTTAATATAATGTGTTTAACAGAAATATGGATTAAACTAATTGAGTACATAGCACTAAATGAAGCCAGTCCTCCTGGGTACAGTTATATACATCAGCCCCTTCTAACTGGCAGAGGAAGAGGTCTTGTACTCATATATAATGATAATCTAGGCATCACACAAAAACCTAGTCATAAATTCAACTCTTCTGAAGTTCTTTATACTAATATAACATATGTAGCCACAAAAAAAGGCTATTTACAGACTCCCAGAGCCATATTCTGAATTAATTGTTGAATTTGCAGATCTCGAACCTGTTTGTTTCTCGGGACAAAGCATTAATTGTTGGTGACTTTAATATTCATTTTGATTACCCAGAAGACCCTCTGAGAACAGCGGTTGTGTCCATTCTAGATTCAGTAGGGGTCACTCAGAATGTTATAGAACCCACTCTTATGTTGTTATGTGGTCACACTCTTGACTTTATACTAATATATGGATTAAATATAGAAAATATAGTCACATTTCTGCAGTCTGAAGCTATCTCACATCATTATCTCATCTCATTCAAAATGCATATTGATCATAATATATGCACCTAGCCACCTTACCACGTCAAACGTACATTCACGTCAGCTACTGCACAGAGTTTTATCAATAACCTCCCAACTATGATTGGATCAGCATCTGAGCCCAATGAACTTGATCAGGCTACTAAATGCTTAGAGTCAACGTTCCACTACATGCTAGATAAGGTAGCTCCACTTAAAAGAAAAATAATTAGAGAGAAAAAGCTAGCACCCTGGTATAACGATCACACACACACCTTAAAACAGACCTTTTGAAAATTAGAACCTAAATGGCATCAAACCATTCATCCATCCATCTTCTATTACACTTATCCTTCCTTCAGGGTCAGGGGGGAACCTGGAGCCTATCCAAGGGAGCATCAGGCAAAGGCGGGGTACACCCTGGACAGGGTGCCAATCCATCGCAGGGCACACTCACACACCCATTCATACACCCATTCAAACATTACAGACACTTTGGACATGCCAATCAGCCTACCATGCATGTCTTTGGACTGGGGGGCGGGGGGGACCGGAGTATCCGGAGGAAACCAGATATGGAGGCCACGGTGGGAATCGAACCCCCAACCCTGGAGGTGTGAGGCGAACGTGCGCCCCGGCATCAAACCAAATTGGTAGTATTTCAAACAGCATGGAAGGAGAGCCTCATGAACTATAGAAAATCTCTCATTGTTGCTAGATCAGTCTATCTCTCCACCTTAATGGAAGATAACAAAAATAATCCTAGATTCTTATTCAATACTGTAGCAAAATTAACTAGGAATAAAACCACCACAGAAACTTCTAAGAACATAATCATTATATAGCAGCGAGGTTTTCATGAATTTTTTCATTGGCAAAATTGAAAATATTAGACAAAAAAATCAGACTATTAATTTAAAACCAGACAGTTTTATAACTAACCCTGTAGCTAATAATATAGCAATATCAGATCAACGACTAGAATGGTTTACTCCCCTTCAAGAGACCAAACTAATTTAATTAATTTCTTCATCAAAATCATCAACTTGTATACTAGATCTCTTACCTACATGTTTCTTCAAACATATTATTCTAGAAGTAATCAAACCCCTTCTAAAAATAATCAATTCTTCACTGGCTATGTACCTAAATCATTTAAACTAGCAGTTATCAAGATCATTGAGATTGTTGAGGATGGTACTTAAAAACCATAAAGATGGCTTTGGACCTCAATTCATATGAAGAATTATGCTATGGTAGCTTTAGGACTGCAATTGCCACAAACAGTTTTGCACTCAAGTTTCCATCAGTGAACAGTGGATAAGATCAACAAAACAGACTTCATGTAAAAACTGTAATAAATTTTCCTGGTTACACAATTTGACCATGTAGTATTTATACTGCTACTATAGCACATTTATAGAAGGGATTTATTTATAATCGATCTATCCAGTGTCACCCAGATGAGGATGGGTTCCCTTTTGAGTCTGGTTCCTCTCAATGTTTCTTCCTCATAGTGTCTCAGGGAGTTTTTCCTTGCCACCGTCGCCACTGGCTTGCTCATTAGGGATACATTCATACATTTAAAATCTATATCCTGAATTTATATATTCTTGTAAAGCTGCTTTGGGACAATGTCCACTGTTAAAAGTGCTATACAAATAAAACTGAATTGAATTGAATTTTGTCTATCCCCAAAAACTCTTTCTCTGAGAAGTGCTCTTCTTACAATTTGCGCTGAGATGTCCACAGAATTACGAAAAAATGGTGAAGGCATTGCCCAACAGACAAAGAATTAGTTGCATCACTTAAATGTCACTTTGCTCACAGCTGATTGGTGCGAGTTGGGTTTGAGTTCTCTTACCCAGAACATAACCTGCCATAACTGGAGCAGGTTAGCTGTGAAGTTACTATGGCGATGGAGCCAAGCCGATTTCATGGTACATAAAACCCAGGGTTGGCACAAACACTACTGGAACTTACCTGGCTAGCCATCTAAACCGGTTTAATGGTACAGGCCCCTGGTTTCTGCTATGTTATACTGTTTGCCAATCACCTCAACCTTTGCCTGTTTTCTGACCTTGAGCTTGTCTCACATTTTGGAACTGTCTGCCTTGAGCATTAAACTGTTTATACTGCATTTGCATCAATCTCAACCTATCTGTTGTGACAGTAATCGTGCCAGGAACTTCTCATTTGTGATGTGTGTGGCCTCTCATCTGTCAGATGAGTCTTTTTCATCAAAAGCAGCCTTTAAAATGATATTGATAGAAATTCCTGCATTTCTATTGGTGCCCCCTCGTTTCCTTCTGTGCCCCTCCTGTCCCCCGCTTTAAAGTTGACCTAGACATGTCGCTGAATATCCCTACAAAGTGAAAACATTTTCAGAAAGTAACTCTCCCAGTGATTTCAGAGGCAGTAACAGAGGCAGCAAAGCTATTGTGGAGCTCTTTTAATCTTGTTGGTTTTTTTTGAAGAAGAAAAACAGGCTGTATTTTATAAAAAGCCCATTACCATGAGGCCATAAATTGCATTTATGTAATTCTATGTTGCAAAATAAATTCAAAGCACAACATCCAATTCTTTTATAGTGTAAATTATTGGTACATTTCCTTTAGTTTCTTTAGTAAACTTCCTAGAATGAACTTTTCTGTTAACAGCAGTGCCGTTGAAGGCCTCTACATGGCAATGAGTCAGAAGGAAATTCCTAAGAAAGTCTCAGTAGGAAGTGTTATGGTGCTGGAGTTCTATGAAGATCATGTTCCTGCGTCATCACTTGCTTTTAGCAGTTGTTAAATGTATTTAATTTCCTGTTGATACAACTTAAGTACCCTTGTGCAGATCCTGCTGTAATATTGTTCAAACATCATTGAAGTGTCTCCTGGGGCAGGTTTCCGATGTGCTAGGGCCAATTACCACATGATTTTCCATCTGTGATGCTGAAATGGCTATAGGTCAAAAAACAACCCACATATATTTCTCAACTGAGAGAATGAGTAACAGTGCGCTTTTCCACTTGCGGCATCTTTGATGTTGATTCAGAGCCTTTGTAAAATTGCAATAATGAGTGTTATTTCCTATCAGTCGTGTAATGGAGCTAAATTGGACAGTGTCAATAAAATCCTATTTAGTGTTATGAGTTCTGTGCTGTAGCCTCTCCACAAATGCCAATAAAGCAAATGACATCCGGGTAATATTTTTCTGTAGTGTATGACTGGGTACAACTGAGATTTTGTCTGTTGAAAGGCCCTCGTTGTTTTATAGTTCTATGTTAATAGTAAATGGAACAGGATGTGCGCCAATACATATTCAGGATTCAAGCAAAACATGATGTAATTTTCACAAGACACAGAAAGCTAATATCATGTGTGGCACATGAGCAACTAAAACCACTGCAAGTGACGAATTCATCCACTGATCTTAAAGCTTCTCAAATCCACTGTTATTCTGCATTGCAGTCTTACAATTACATATTACTGCGATTACAACAACAACAAAAACAACCATAATTTATGGATGAAACTTTCTATTAGTGAGTATACCTAATCGACAACTTTGACTTATAAAAGATTCTCTTCCTGAACAAGCTGTAAGAAACAAGATGACTTATATGCTGAAATTTACTTATACATTAATTATAACACAGCACAGTTGAATGCTCGAATCTGATTGGTCCAGAAGGTGTGCATTATTTTAGTATAACAGCATGGGTAGTTAAATTATCTGTGAGTGGCAAAAGTATGTTAACTTTTGTTTTCAGTATCTGGTGTGAGCCCCTTGTGCAGCAATAACTGCAACTAAACGTTTCAGGTAACTGTTGATCAGTCCTGCACATCGGCATGGAGGAATTTCAGTCCGTTCCTCAGTACAGAACAGCTTCAACTCTGGGATGTTGATGGGCTTCCTCACATGAACTGCTTGCTTGCTTCAACAAAATTTCTATTTGATTAAGGTCAGGACTTTGATTAAGGTTTGGCCGTTCCAAAATATTAACTTTATTCTTCTTTAACCATCCTTTGGTAGAACGACTTGTGTGCTTAGGGTCGTTGTCATGCTGCATGACCTATTTTCTCTTGAAATTCACTTCATGGACAGATGAGCTAACAATTTCCTTTAGAATTCACTGGTATAAATCAGAATAAATTTTTCCATCAATGTTGGCAAGCCGTCCTGGCCCAGACGCAGCAAAATAGGCCCAAACCATGATACTACCACCAGAATATGTCACAGATGGGATACGGTTCATATGCTTCAATGCAGTGTTTTCCTTTCTCCAAACATAACCTTTCTTCTTTAAACCAAAAGTTCTATTTTGTTCTATTCTCATCAATCCACAAAACGTTGTTCCAGTAGTCTTCTGGCCTGTCCACGTGATCTTTAACAAACTGCAGAGGGGCAGCAATGTTCTTTTTGGAGAGTAGTGGCATTCTCTTTGCAACCCTGCCATGCACACCGTTGTTGTTCAGTGTTCTCCTGATGGTGGACTCATGAACATTAACATTAGCCATGTTAGCCATGTTAACATTAGCCAGGCCTTTAGTTGCTTAGAAAGTTACTCTGGCTCCTTGGCTTAAGTCTAGATTCTTCATGCAGACAAAAAGAGTCTCCTTGTATTGTCAAAAAACCTTATGTCCGATTATGCAGCCGCAAAGTCAGCAATATCATCTCACATTCTCATTAGCTTCTCACGATATCAATTTAAAAGTGCTGCATCAATAAATCACTGCACAGGGATATTACCTGAGTACTGAAAGCATTGAACCTCTTTGAATCGATTTAGATAAACAGGTCAAATTGAGAACTGGGATGTGAGAAGAATGAAAATGCAATGTATCAAAGTAAAGCTGTTTAATCCCTCGCTGCTAACCTGCATGACGGGATACCAGAGCGCCTGTTCGACTCAAGAGCTGAATTCATCTGCTTGAGAACAAACAGTGAAAATGAAATTTAAAAGTTGGAAAAGTGAGTGTGTGCTCAGGGGCAGATTAATGAAACTGTCAGTTACTCAGAGAAAAGAAACATTAATCCCTTAGCTGCAGTGCCTCTTAGGTCCAGCAGTGAGGAGATGAAGTGAGGCATCTAGGTGCTCAGGATTCAATTAACCCTTTCATGCATAAATTGTTTAGAATTATATGCAATTTTTTAGACTGCATGAAGTCTGGAATTTTACTTTGTCTAAATATCACTTATATTAAAAAGTAAATGGATTGACCATGTGTGGGAATACATATCATCATAAAATTTTACTTGAAATAATAAAATAATTGTTTTCATAATTAAAAAAAAAAAAACCTTCCAGTGTCCAAAGATAGTTAACATTCCGTTCTAAAATACTTACCCAAAATTATAGAAACTGGAAACTGAAAATCCAAAATTTAAAAAGAGTTTAGGATTGTTGCATGATGCAAGAAGGTTAAAAAAAAAATCTTAAAATAACAACAACAACAATGACAACATTAACAACCTACCTTTTAAAAATCTAAGGTGCTCAGTGGAGTCTGGCACATTTTTTTTTTTTTTTGGTATTTTTTGTTTTATTATGTAGAACGTTAGTAAAGATTGACATCAACAAATAACCTAGAGAGTTACTGAAGCTTGTGTTAGATTACAATACTGCTCTCAAGTGATTTGGAGGTCATATACATCTTATATGTGTCGGTCAGATGTTCCAATATTTTTGCTTGTCTACAAAATCGGTGGTCTGATACAAAATGTACTTTGTCATTTACTGTAACACATCTACATATAAATACCAGGAAATAAACTTTCTTCTCATATTCATCTTTTGATCTCAAATCCAAATGTTTTCATTCTACAACAAAAACAAATGAACTGGCTTTGAAGTCTAACAAAATAAAAATCAAAAAGTAAATGTTCAAGATGTCGCACAATTTCTGTGTTACTATTTAAATTGAAGCAAAGTTGTGATATGGTCCATGTTAACTCCTTTGTACAACTGGTCAGATTTTCTGGGCATTTTTCCCTTCCATTGAAGCACATGTTCAGACGACAAGCCAATGGATTTGATCTAACACGGATCATCAGGTTTTATACAAACTTGTGCAGTCTGTGTCAGCTCGAGTGCACACTGTCATTAAAGCAAAAAGGGGACAAACCAAATACTAAGATTCTACTTTTCACTCAGGTTATTGCTGATATTATCATTTGTAATGAAAATCGTTGTGTTAAATTGAAAAAGTATACCAAACAGAGGCATTTTCACTAGTGCTCTCAGACTTATGGACAGTCAATTTAAAGCTCATATATATACAGTATAAAGAGCTTTAAATTGACTGTCCATAAGCATGGACACTATGAATGAAGGGGTTGAAAAGGTTGAGTTTGAGCAACAGTAGGAGTCTGAGGAAAACAAATCATTTACATCAAAGCTCTCACTGGATCTCATTGTCAAAGCTCTCATTATCATTAAGGGGTTACATTCTTAACCTCTTAAAGTTGCAGGACTGGTTGGTGGGTTCAGAGTTACACTCGACGCTCATATTTAGACACATTTTCTCTTAGTGTTGCTGTAATTACTGAATAATTCATAGTACTTCCTGAGCAATATGTTTTAAGATGAATAATTGAATAAAAGGTCAAGAGTGTCAAAGGTTAACTGCTCTACAAGAGGGCCATTTTTGTCAATTAAGCCTGCAGTCATATGTGTTTATTGTTGCCAGTACATTTAAAGTGGGAATGGGATCATTTAAATCACATATATGGAGATTTATTTAACATTAAAACACTGAAACAGTTAAATAAGTCGATATTTGATTACTTTCTGAACTGTAACACTTTACATAAGGGTGATGTTCATGAGGCTACATGATAACTACACAAGCCTTTCATAACAATTAACATAAACCTACAGTACATGCAAATCTATGAAGGATCATTTCAACCCATCTGCTGTCATAAACTTATTGATTTTAACCAATTAATGTAAAGTTCACACAACACTCATGTTGCAGGGATATACAGTATATGACACTTCGAGGATTCAGAGGATTCAAAAGTTTTATTGTCATTCTGCTTCACAGGTCAAAACGCTGTTAGTGAAATCCCAAGATGGTGCCTCAAAAAAATGCAGGTATAACAGTACAAATTACAAAACAACATGAAGTGCAAAGAACAGCACAAACAAATACATAGAAAGATACAAGGCAAATATTGCACATATGAAGGATTGTGGATTATTGCACATATGAATTATGCATTGCACATAGGATTTAGCATTTAATGTTTTTTTAAAAAACATGCAACAGATCATGCTCACTAATTTCAGTAATGCTTTATTCTAGTCAGGGTTACAGTGGATCCTGAGCCAATCCCGGGAACACTTGGAAAGTGGGATTACACCCTGGGGTGGACTGGGGTACCAGTCCAGCATGCACACACTCATTCATACCTAGCCAATCAATCAGTGCACTGTATGGTTTTGGTATGTTGGAGGAAACCAGAGAACCCGGAGGAAACCCACATGGACACTGGGAGAACATGTAGAGTGGACAAAAAGGTAATATTATAATGACATCATGTGACAAAACCATAAAGTCATATATATATATATATATATATATATATATATATATATATATATATATATATATATATATATATATATATAATATAATCAACTGAGAAAAAGGACAAAACAAAGATCATACAGTGAACAAAGCATGCTGAGTAATGCAGGCAATAAAGAACTATATAAACTGGGGTGTATATAATGTACAGAGGGTTATTGTGGAAATTAACAACATGTGCCAGTAATCAGTAAGTGGGAGAACTTGAGCAGGGAGGATATTAAAAAGGTTGTAATTATAGACAACTGTACATTTTATGTGTGTGTGTGTTGTACAAAAGGTAATGTGGTATGAATATTTAATTTAAAAAAATTCTTGCGGTGAAGACTGTATAGGGGGTCAGATGTTTCACAGACAGTTATAAAAGAATTACTTCCATAAAGTTGGGTCTGCATTGTGCGTAATGACTGAAACACAACTGAACTGCTTCTGTTGCAGATCTTTACATTGAATATTCAAATGCCTTTTCTGACCTGCAAAATGCAAAGAGAAAAAGTACAAGCCTTTTCCAGTTGTCTATAAGTTAAAAGTGCATGAAAGCTTGATAAAGATCTAAGTCTGAAAACATTTCATGTGCAACACACCTTGGGCTATGGACTTCTTAGGCTTGTGTACTTTTGTTTTGTTCATCTAAATTGTCTCTATGACGCGATAGAATCGATTTTTGAAGTTACTTTGTGGTAAAGTGAGTTGAACCTGTAGCTACTTTCGCCCAACAAATGTGTATCTTTTACATTTACAAGTTCCCAAAAGATATAACAATGTGACTAATTACAGCTAAGTGCAAAAGTTTGCATACCCTAATGTATTTGCAAAACAAAGGAATGAAATTAATGAGAACAATAGTTAATTATAAAAACAGATTCTGATCCAGTTCTAAAATCTGATTGGCAAAGCTGTGGGCAAAGGCATTGTGAAACTGTTGATATAGGTTATGTATCATAATAATTGAATTCTGAATTAATGTGCCAGGTTTTCAACTGTTTAAACAATAAAACTGTTACACAGGCAATTGCTCTGTCCATGGAATAACCTAATCTTTACCCATTATGTTGCTTAGCAACCAAAGCTGTTAACTGACTACACTGCATGACTAAACACTTGTTTATTGCAAATAATATAAATAATTCAATAAATGTAATTATTTATTGAACACTTTTTTTTTTAAATAAAAGCATTGACCCACTTTAGAGTGATTTTGTCACAGAGAGGGGAATTTTACTCTGCTTTGTGTTGTGCCTTACTCATGAGAAAATGACTAATGTACATCCTCAGTTGAACTACTGCTTGAATGATGTATGTTAAGATATTTTAGAATATGTAATATTGACATTCAGTGGTGTGTAAAAGTGTCTTTTTCCTGATTTCTTCTGTTTTTGTGTAGGTCTCATACTAAATAGTTTTAGATCTTCAAACTAAATACAACATAAAACAAAGGCAACCTGAGAAAACACAATGCAGTTATTTGTTTATTTATTTATTTTATTGAAGCAAAAAAAAAAGTTATCGAACACCTATCACTCATGTGAAAAACTAATTGCCGCCTTAAACTTAAAATCTGGTTGTGCCACCTTTAGCATCAATAACTGCAACCAAACACTTCTGATCACTGGAGATCAGTCTTTCACTTACTTCTAGAACTAGGATTTACTCCTATGCTTTGGATCATTGGATGTCTTGCTGCATAATCTAGCTGCACCTGAGTTTCAACTTATGGACTGAAGACCGGATATTCGTTCAAATTTAGGATTTTCTGGTAAAGAGCAGAATTCATGTTTCCCTCAATTATTGTAAGTTTCCCAGAACCTGAAGCAGCAAAGCATCCCCACACCATCACACTGTCACCACCATGCTTCACTGTAGGTATGGTGATCTTTTTGTGGAATTCTGTGTCTGGTTTACGCCAGATGTAATGGGACCTCTGTCTTCCAAACAGTTCCACTTTCAACTCATCATTCCACAGAACATTCTCCCAAAAGGTTTGAGGATCATCAAGGTGAGTTTTGGCAAAATTCAGACGAGCCTTAATGTTCTTCTGGGTTAGCAGTGGTTTTCACTTCACCACTCTTCCATGGATGCCATTTTTGCCCAGTGTCTTTCTGATAGTGGAGTCATGAACAGTGACCTTTATTGATGCAAGAGAGGCCTGTAGGTCCTTTGATGTTGTTCTTGGCTCTTTTGTGAAATTGGGAATTTCTTTCAACTTTGGCATAGTATGTTACTGTGTAAAACCTTTTAACCAATTTCATGCTGTTCTATTTAAGTGTTGATTTCATTGAACAGGGTTTGCAGTAATTAGGCCTGGTTGTGACTAGTCCAGCTGAACCCCATTATGAATACAGTTTCATAGATTTGAGTATTAATAACTGTGGGGGGGAAATACATATTCACACAGGCCCAGTCGGTATTGGATAACTGTTTGTCTTCAATAAATAACATTATCGTTTATAAACAGAAGAAATCAGGATACTTTTTCACAGCACTCTATATGCTGTCATACACAATGCTTTTCACATGTGGTCTGGATTCTGAGAGGGTCATAGAGAAACTTTGACCTCTTGCCTTTGGTTCTTGTCAAAATATTTTTGTCTTGTTATAGGATATACCCACAATTTCAACTTTTTGAATCTTCTTTGAATATCGCAATGGCAAAATAGAGAATGTTTTTCTATGGGGGTGCAAACTTTTAATTTACAACACGTACGTCATGTACACAGTGAAAATTAAAATTGGTTAAAGTACTGTTCTCATATCCTGGGTTATTGCACTAAAGAGTCTCATTAGTTAGTTATTAAAATGAGTCATTCACAGAGATATTGCTAGCAATGACTCATAATTTTCATAAAATAAAAACACAAGAAATGTGTCCTGATTTAGGGTCTGAGAAAACATACATAATTCTGCCATTACAATGATTTGGTACTGTCATAGGTTTTAGAAAGATTTAAACTGTTATTAATGGTTAGATAAAATATACATGACTGTTATTACAGTGTTATGACTGCTGTCAAAATCTTATATAAAGTATATAAAGGTATATACCAGAGGTGTTCAATCTCATCCGGAAAGGGCTGGTGTGGGTACAAGTTTTCATTCCAACCAAGCAGAAACCACACCCGAGTCTACTGAAAGCCAAGCTCAACTGATTAAACAGATGGAATCAGGAGTGGCTCCTGCTTGATTGGAATGAAAACCTGCACCCACACTGGCCCTTTGCGGATAAGATTGGACACATCTGGAATACAACATATTATAATGCTCGACAGCAGTTTTAGGAGAAGCAAAAATAATGGCTGTCAGAGACAGTCACCTTGTTGGTTATAACATTACCAGAAAATCCTTTTCCTATCAGATGCATACACACACATATTTGCATAAATGGGCAAGTGTGTAAGCAGGCCTTTTACAATGGGGTGACCTGGTTAGAACCAATGACATTATTGGGGTGGCAGTTGAGAGTGGGACAAAATAATGATCTGCATCAATACAAAATTATGTAGTATGGCTACCCCACCGTGTATAACCTAAATACAAACCTCATAGCTAACAATAGAGTTAAACAATAGAGTGGGTGCACTTGCACGGTTGTCTATTATACAATTCATTCCGTCATGGTGTTAGGAATATGGCATCCAAAACGGGAAATAATAACTTATGCCAGTGTGTGTAGAATGACAGCTATAAATTTAAAAAAGTGTATATGAGTGTTTTCTTTGGTTCTATGATACTATACGATATCAACTAAAACGTTAAAACCACTGGCAGGTGACATCAGTAACACTGATTATCTCGTTACAAAGGGTGAGATATATTATGCATCAAGTGACCAGTCAGTTCTCAAAGTTGATGTGTTGAAAGCAGGAAAAATGGGCAAGTGTAAGGATCTGAGCAACTTTGACAAGGACCACATTGTGATGGCTAGATGATAGAGCTAGTCTATGAACAGGGGACTTTTGCTGCCTCTTTCTCAGGCACTGCAGATCGCAAAGGCATGGGACTGCTGTCATTTGAAATCAACTGATGAGCTCAGTCGAGGTTGTTGCAATCCAGAGCTATCGGACTATCACCATTTCACCACAAAAGCAGCCTTTATTCCAGACAGCACCTCTTGAAACATACATGGTTATGTAGGTTTATATCAGTTGTCATTAAGTGCTTATGTACGGTAGGTGTCGGAGCATTACCCTAACCTTTAACAGTTAACCTAATTGATTCCTATCTATTTCACCTGTTTGTATAGGACGATTAATATGTAAGAAATGTGTAATGAAGAACAAGGTAGCATAAGTTGTTGGCAGAAAAACAGAATATAGAAAATAATCCATGTACAGCAGCTGCAAATTCACAAAAAATTATTGCATTACATGATTTCATCTCATACGTGCCATTAATGATGATATTTATAGGTGGTTTATGGCTATCCTACTCAGTAATAAATTAGTGAGGTGTGCATCTGGCTAATTGGTCTCATAGAGCGTGTAAATGAACCCCAGAGATACTGTTTGGGTGGATAAATCTCATCGAAAAAAGCAATTAATTCATTCAGAGCCATTAAAATGTATGCATATTATGCTTCTATACCATATATACTGTTTAGTAAAGATTTTAAAAATACAATTTTTTTTATTAAAGCAATCTTTTCATGATTATGGAAATGCTAGAGTCCTAGTCCTAGCATGATTATATGACTGTGGCTGATCACCCCATGAATACAAACCATGTTTCAGTCCATTTTTCTCCTGCATGCTCTGGGTTTTGAAGCATCCTGTAGGAACCGAGCTGTTCAGATGCTTTTGAATTCTTTCTGCTTCTAGTGTCAGCAGTCAAACCATTTTAAATGACAAGTGAGCCAATTCCAGTGGCATGCATACATACTCGCATCACTATGTTTCACAGATGGATTGGTAAGCTTTGGATCATGAGCACTTCCCATTTTCTTACAAATTTTGGTCATTCCATCAGACTGAGACAGATTCATCTTCATCCTATCCATACATAACACTGCATTTTTCATCCCTGTATTTACTGGCATTGCCACTCCAAAGCATGAAAATCAGACAGCAGTAGGTGATCATATATATATATATATATATATATATATATAACTGGTTAAAAATGTAACTGTTAACTTTTTACAATTAATTAAATAATTATACCTGCGGAATAAAAAAAGATAAAACATTTCAAGATGTGCTGTTATTTGGAAATAACTGTTTTGTTTCTGGCTGTATATATATATATATATATATATATATATATATATATATATATATATATATATATATGTATGTATACGTACACACACACACACACACACACACACACACATATATATATATATATATATATATATATATATATATATATATA
The DNA here is from genome assembly GCF_023375685.1 of Ictalurus furcatus. Classification (NCBI taxonomy): domain Eukaryota; kingdom Metazoa; phylum Chordata; class Actinopteri; order Siluriformes; family Ictaluridae; genus Ictalurus; species Ictalurus furcatus. The sequence goes on from NC_071263.1 coordinate 24,486,995, forward strand.
TATATATATACAGCCAGAAACAAAACAGTTATTTCCAAATAACAGCACATCTTGAAATGTTTTATCTTTTTTTATTCCGCAGGTATAATTATTTAATTAATTGTAAAAAGTTAACAGTTACATTTTTAACCATATAAAGAATGCCATGTCATACTTTTTGCCCATTCATAGTTGCATTTAATGTTCCATGAAGCAAGTTAGTTTCTGCTATCACATACGTTATAGCAGCTAACATTCCCTCACCAGCAAAACATTCAGATTTTTCTTCAGTTCCTGCTCCAGCTTGGCCATGTCCACAATCACCTCTGTCTCATTTGTTTCACCCGTGCCTTACTGTTGTCATCCCTGTACATTTATTAGTCTCTTGCCTTAGAGAAGTCTTGCATGTCTAAATACTGCCTTTATCAGCTTTGCTACCTTGCACTCCTAATTTCTAGATTGTTAACTGCTGGTTTCGACCTTCCTCTCCACTGAACATTTTTATGTATTGTGACGATCATTCATCATCTCGTTTTGCATTCAGGTTTCTAGCTTGTTGCCTCTGGCTCCCCTGTGATCCATAGAGAGATGTGACAAAGCGTTATTACAAATATTATTAAGATTGTAGTGCATTCATGATTCAGTTTACTCAATTCCAGAAATGATTATGGGACCCTTGATGGCTGAAACTACTCAAACATAAACATCTCATAAATATTTCTCAGATATCTAGATGTCTTAAAATAGAGACATGAAAAATGGCATGCAAGTAAAAACACATTTGTAGGCCTCTAGTTGCATCTAGTAATTAAGAATCATAGCCACAAATTATTAAATTCTGGCTATACGTGTAGAGTTTCTTGGCCACAAATTATGCAGTATGTACAACTTTGATGAATTTGGTCATATCACAATACTTGGCTGCAAATGACTATTTCTCTGAGGCTATGTATTATCGCACAGCTATTCTTGCTCACTTGGCTACACTGAATGGAAATGACAGATGATCTACTCATTTACACATCTTTCTCCATTGTTTTCATCCTCCATATTAAATTGGCAGGCTGTAATGGCCATGCATTTAGGATCCTTGTGCTAGTGCAAGTAAAGTATTTTTCAGCTTTATTTTTATTTTGTAAAATTGCATAAATTACAGCATGTTTTAATGCATAAAAATGATCGATGACGACACCAGAACTATATTTCTATTACCCCAGTTTACAATATCGGCAAGGTTGAAAAATTTAAATAGCCACGATTTCACCTACATGCACGTTTCATGTTTGGGCCCCAAGCTGTACAAGTTGTAGCTGTCCAGCAGGGTTTGAATGCCAGAGGTTGTTTTTTTTGCAGGCAGTGAGGGTTTCCCTCCAGCAAAATAAACCAGACTCCTTATGAGTAATGAATGTTTGAGATTCACTGTGTTGCTTCTTCCAAACCTTGACTTCAGGGAACAGCAAATATTGACTTCCAAAGTCGATGAACCAACTAAAGCACACAAACTATACAGTGGAGTCCATAAGTCATTACACAGTGACACGAATCTGCTTCTTTTGATGATGTAAACTCCAGCTCATGTGATTGGATTTGAAATGAGACAAAGATAGTGAAGTGGGTGGTGTGATACAGCCTGATGCAAATCAGAGTTAATGTTACTACCACAATGTTGATTATTTTTCATTAACAGCATGCCCTGGAGTGTTTTATTCCTATTGTACCATAATTTTGCCAATACTAATAATTATTTATTAATTATGGATGGATGGATGGATGGATGGATGGATGGACGGACGGATGGATAGATAGATAATTTCATACTTTTTAACCAAATAGTGTTACAATTTTACTTGTTACAACAAGTTAGTTCCTGTTTTCACGTATCGTGAAACAGCTATAAACAGCGGTCCCATCACCAACCTCTCTTTTTCTCTTTCTTGACAAAGCACTGACACTGGAGACTCCTTCCAAAAATTCTAACTGAACAAGTCCTTCTAGGAAACTTCACCATATCAATAATTACGTTATTTTCAATTACTATATGTTTATCTGGAGAGATAACCCTAACTTCCTGTGTTAGTTACTATACATAACACATTATTAGATAGAGCACATTAGTATGCACTTTTGAGTTGCCTTACAGCCAGCATTACAGTCAAAGCTGCTCTTAAAGCCAATTAATCAACACTTAATCAGCAACAGATTTGAGAATTCAGCGGCACACTGGTATCATATAAAATAGCTTGTCATGTTTAATTGTTGGTTATAATTATATCTTTCACAATCAATAAATACCTTTAGTGTGTGACCCATAGACATCTTCCTTGCTGATCCTAGATCAATCTTTTATAGTTACTAAGTTCCCAATGAGCTTCAAGTCAAGTGCTTCACTGGTCAGTAAAGAATGGTTCTTTTTTTTTGGTCCTTAAATACAGTATAGTTGATGTAGCAGCTTGTTTCTAGGTATTTTCCGTCTGCAAGGTGATGCACTGTCCACTGGGTTTTGAAGCATTCGATAGGATCTGGGCTGTTAAAATCCTTTCAAATTCTTTCTGCTGCTTGTGTCAGCAGTAAAATCATTATAAATGACAAGTGAGCCAATTCCAGTAGCAGCCATACATACTCACGCCACCATGCTTCACAAGTGAAGTGGTTTGCTTTGGATCATGAGCATTTCCTATTTTCCTACACATTTTTCTCATTCCCTGAGTGTGGGAGAAATTTATCTTCCTCTCATCTGAGGACTCTGTGGGTATTTTATGTGCATTTTAGAGGAGGGCACGCTTTTCTGGGGCTGTACTTTAAGGCTTTCAGAGGATTTTAGATTGCTAAGCTTTCTAGTGCGCTTTAGATTTTTATCAAACAATTTGACGCGTCTAACGTTTTCTTTACTTTTTGGAGCTTTTTTCTCAACTCATAATATCCTACTTTACTAGCATTCAGAGTTATGGAAAAAAAAAAACTGCATGTGTTGACATTTTGGGAGATTTCCTGACGAATCAACTAATCCAACAATGGTCCAATTAATTTTGGGCTCCAAAAATTTCAGGATAATGTCTAAAATGGACTGTAATTCCTACAGCTGATATGGATGTACATTCCTTCAGATTAAAGCTGACAGTCTTAACTTAATCATGTCGTGTCACAGTAATGTTTCATTTTGAATCCACTGTGCCGGAGAATATGACGTCAACTGCACTGTATGTATTGTACAAACAGGTCTGGGGTTTTGTGGTTACATCACAATATACATTTGTACTGAGCAACAAGATGCCAGCAGATGCGAGTTTTATAATCGGCACATGTCAATCAGATCAGTCTTAGTCATTTCCAATATACTACAGATATATTGGAAATGAATATATTGGAAATATATATTTACAGATTAAAACAGATATTCCGATGTTTTCACCTGAAACATAGGATTATACTTATTATTATATCACGTCTTCACATCTTCACGTAGAATGTTTCAGTAGCATTCAGTAGAATGAGAGTGGCTTTTATTTCCATACCATGCCCAATGTTCTGCTAACTCTCCGAAGTAATTTCCTTGGAGCTAATGAGCAAACTGAGGGAAGCAGCAGCTAGTTAAAACAGCTTTGATGAACAACTGCTGTCCCATGGCTTGTGCTGTTATTAGCCTGACACCAAACTTAAGTTTTAAGAAAAAGAAACATTGAATTTACTTCAGTTGTCCTTTGAAGCAAAAACATTAATCTCAATTTATCCTGTCATGCTGCACAGATCATGCAGGACACAAGAACAAAATGAATTTATGCCAGTGGGAAAAGGGCCAGAATAATTTCTCTTTCTTTCTTCCTTTCATTCATCCATTCGTCTATCTTTAGTGAGTGCTGTATCCTAGTCAGGATTGTTGCTTTTGCAGCAACATTGGGCATGAGGTGGGAAATACACCATAGATGGGACACCAGTCCATCACAGGACATCACACACCCACACATACACACATATTCACAGCTAGGGGCAATTGAGAGTTGCCAATCCTCCTTCTGGCATGTTTTTGGGAGGTTTTGAAAGAAAAAACAAAAATAAGCAGCTTGTTTTGAGGAAAGTTTACATCTCTGTTTTCAACGTCCACTTTTAGAAATAAACAATTCTTCAGTCTTCTTTGCTTAAAACAGTGTACACAACTTTCTTAAGATGTTCCACAGCCTCTGTTGTAAGGTTCTGCAAAATTATCTTAGACAGTTTTCTCAATGGGACAAACAAAAAAACATTAAGGATTAACCATTTTTATAAGAATATAAATAAGATCAAAATCTAGAGAGGCTGGTATATTCCAACATCTACGTGTATAGAGGTTTGTGTTTGCGAGTTATCATCGTTCCTTTCTTTTCTTTTAGAATCATGGATCAAGAAGCAAATTTTGAAATGACTTGTGCAGAGATCAACACAACAAATCTGACATTAATTGTTAAGCAGTTGCAGGTCTTTGTGGCTTAATGTGGTGTAGAACCACACGCAAGAGCAACGTATAGCAAAATATTAACCTCTTGTTCTGGTTGAGCTATGAAACATTCAGGTGTGTATTGGGCATGTATACTGAGTTACCAGTTGATTAGGAACGTAGTCTGGAGGAAGACTACCAAATAATACTGTAGTACCCTCTAGTGCCCATTCTAATTCTTATGATCATAATACCCTGGTTTTTAGGCAGCGATTTCTGCTTTAAAGCACTATAAAAGCTTTTAAAATGCTTATACAGACTCATGGATTTGGAGAGAGCATTAGGAAGCCTTTTGACCTTTGATAGGACAAATATAATTAATCATGGTGGCTTACAGAAATCTGAAATCAGTAAGGTTCAACTGTAAGAAATGGTATTTGTGCTTGTTACTAAGTATCCATTTTTGAGATTTGTACTTTACCTGAGTATGAATCGTTGTAATACTGAAAATGAATGCTTGTATTTTTACCCAGTTATATTTAGAAAAGAAAAAAAATCCTTATTTTTATTTACTTCCAAGTACTTGATACAAATCTCAAAGACAATATCATAACTTAATACATATAATTAGTGTTTTTGTGTTTATGCATGGAACATTTTCTAATTACACTTAAGTATAAACTTTCTGTTGATGTTGTTCTTTATTGTTTTTCTTGCCAGTATAATTTTGAATATCATTTTCCACTTTTATGACTTTGACAAAATGTAGAATCTCTTAATTGTATTTTTTTTTTTAAAGTCAGCTTTATCTTTATAAAAATTGTCTTAAGTCTGCTAAAACCCAAATGGCTTGCAGCTTCCTTGCATTCCTCGTATTGCTTTGGGATTAAGCTGAATACGTGAAATTCAGCAACAAGACATTAATACTTTCCTGTAAATCATATATCGAGAGGACCTATATCTGGTTTATCCATTAAAACATACCAAATAACTGGGAAAATAATCAGACAGGAAGACATTTATACACAATAGGGCCAAAAGAAGGTGGTGGAAGCTTTAAGTGGTTGGAGCTAAAATGGCTAAAGACCCACTTCTTCCATGAACACTTATCTAACCCTCTACCCTCACTAACTAACACCTCTACTCTGTGCACTTTGCTCCTCTAGAACTCATTTTAAAATTGCATGGTAGCACTAGTTGTATTGTTCTCTGCTTGATATATCGCTTTGCTTGTATTTCCTCATTTGTAAGTCACTTTGGATAAAAGCGTCTGCTTTATGAATAAATGTAAATGGATATGACCCAGGAACGTGTAAGCAGGAAAAAGGCACATGGATTCTGATATTCTCAGATCAGTTTCAGGCCTCATTCATATGTGGAAATAGATCAGATACGAATCGGATATGTGCATTTGCGTCTGCCATGTAAACGGACAGATTGGATATTCCCTTGTCAATCCGAGTCGTATGTCATTGAAAAAGCGATGGTGGCAAATGACGTCCCCTCAGGTGGACACCAACCGCGAAAACACAACTCTCAACAAGGGCGTTCTTCTTTTTTTTCTCCTCCTTAAGAAGCCGGTGTTTTGCTTACCTTTAAATATGGTGCGGAAAGCAAAAGCTTGTATTATCTTTTCGTCTGTGTCCATTGCAACTTGCACTGTTTTTACTTCTTTTTCGACCTAAGCTTCCGGTGGCGCCTACCTCGGGTTGTTTCACGAAGTGTATAGTGTAAATGCAGATATCGGATATGGGTCACTTTTAGAAGAAGATGTAAGCGGGTCGTCAAAAAAATCAGATATAGTCAACCAATAGGAAATGGACATCAAGACCTGCAATGTAAATGCAGCCTTAGTGACAATTAATGGAGCCATTCTGCATATTTTGGACAGTGGGAAGAAACTGGAGATCCTAGAGGAAACCCATGCAAACACATTTGGCAATAAGTTTGGGCTGGGCCCGACCCGATTACGGTTCTAATCGAGCCCATCGAATGCATGTAGAATCTAAACTAACATCGTCTTCTGGATCATAATTGAACTGAAAAATTGGAAAATTGAAGAAGAAAAAACTAACAAACTAGGAAGCAAAATAAACAGACAAATAACCTCAGGTCCATAAACAAACAAAATGTGCTAATGATGAATAATTCTTGTTTTCAAAAATGATGCTCTAACTACTTTTCAAAAGAACTCATTTGAAGGTTTCACAGCAATATGCTTGAATAATTATGGAATCATAACAATTTTTTTTTCCATAATCCCAATTAAATTCATTTAATGTTCAGAAATGTTTGACTTGGGGGGGTGTTCCAGAAAGCAGGTTATGCGACTAACCTGGCTAAGTTTACTCAGACTTAACGGATAACCTTTCGGACTTTCGGTTCCAAAAACGGAACGGACTTTCATGGTAAGTAACCATAGCAACTTACTCTCTGAACATAACCACCTGGCTGAAGCCCAATTATCGTTATACTTGGTGCATAGTGCACTACGTATAGTTTACATGCCTTTAATTAGACCCTCTACGTAGTGCGGTAATATAGGGACCATAGTGCTATTTAGGAAAGAATCTCTGTGGGCTTTTATTTTGAAAACTGTGATCCGGAAGTACTCGCAGCTTGCCAACGTTACAGCGTTTCCCAGCTGGCGTTTAGCTGAAGCCCAAGCGAGCAGTTATTAATGCAGGGGTTGCAGAAATACAGTGGAGATTTAATCTCTATCCTTTCGCGATTAATTTAATAATAATGTCGTTGGTTACAGTCTCTTAAGAAACTAACTGGATGACGGGGTAATTAACGTGCTGCTAGTCGGCTAGGTAGGCTAATTTATTGAGGTTGAAGTGAAGGAGCTACAGGTTTTTGCCACTGTGGCAGCAACAACAGAAGAAACCCAAACCCGCCTGAGTGCACTTGTTAGTCGTGTTTAGTTCAGTGTGACTGCTGCAGTGTGTTTACAAGTGCGTGTGTTATTGTCTGAATTACATTGAATGGATTATTTGATGTAAAAGACCTTCGTTGCGCGCGCTAATTTGCTAACCAGGGCGAAGAACACACGTTTTTTTATTGACATTGCTTCCTTTATTAGTATTAATTGTACATCACAAACACGTTTTAATCAGCTGCAGTGAGGTGCTGGTTAATACAGCCGCTTTAACATACAGACGGATACAGAAGTGTTGTGTTGACATTAAGCTAGCAGAGAGGCTGTGCAGTAGATTTGTAGTGAAGCTAGTTCGGATAGCCATCGGAAATGGACGACTTCAGTTCAATAAGCCTGCTTTCTCTGGCCATGTTAGTGGGATGTTATGTTGCAGGAACAATTCCTCTGGCTGTCAACTTTTCAGAGGTGAGTTAATTTTTTAGTATAATGTCACACAACGTTACAATATTTGAATAATAGCTAGCTATTTGTTTACCTGAATATTAGTTAGCTATTTGTTTATCTGAATAATAGCTAGCTATTTGTTTACCTGAATAATAGCTAGCTATTTGTTTACCTGAATAATAGCTAGCTATTTGTTTATCTGAATAATAGCTAGCTATTTGTTTATCTGAATAATAGCTAGCTATTTGTTTATCTGAATAATAGCTAGCTATTTGTTTATCTGAATAATAGCTAGCTATTTGTTTATCTGAATAGTAGCTAGCAATTTTTTTATCTGAATAGTAGCTAGCAATTTTTTTTATCTGAATAGTAGCTAGCTATTTGTTTATCTGAATAATAGCTAGCAATTTTTTTATCTGAATAGTAGCTAGCTATTTGTGTACCTGAATAATAGCTAGCTATTTGTGTACCTGAATAGTAGCTAGCTATTTGTGTACCTGAATAGTAGCTAGCTATTTGTGTTCCTGAGTAGTAGCTAGCTATTTGTTTATCTGAATAATAGCTAGCTATATGTTTACCTGAATAATAGCTAGCTATTTGTTTACCTGACTATCTGTTAGCTCTTTGTTTATCTGAATAATAGCTAGATATTTCTTTATCTGAATATTCGTTAGCTATTTGTTTATATGAATAGTAGCTAGATATTTCTTTATCTGAATAATAGCTAGATATGTTTATCTGAAAATTCGTTAGCTATTTGTTTACCTGAATATTCATTAGCTATTTGTTTATCTGAATAATAGCTAGATATGTTTATCTGAATAATAGCTAGATATTTGTTTATCTGAATAGTAGCTAGCTGTTTGTTTAGCTACCTCAACTTCTAGTCTTTTTTTATTATTAAAAAGTGCACCTATTATGGTTTTTCAAATATGACCTTTCATGTAGTGTGTTATAGAGCTGTTTGTGAATGTCAAAACATCTGCAAAGTTTCAAAAATCAAAGCGCACTACAAACGGGGTTATAGACTCCCAAAAGAAGGAATTGATTCTGAACAGCTGAAACGAGTCGTTAGTGATTCCAGACTTACTTCCTGTATTAACCTACGTAGGTTTGTAAGAAAAAGCCCCGACTCTGGTCTTCTGCTCGCGATAGAGATAGAGCTGAAACTCGAAACACGCTGACAGCGGTAGACCAATCACAACAGACTGGGACATCTGACCAATCAGAGCAGAGTATGCTCTCTGAAAGGAGGAGTTTAGAACGAATCCTTTAGAACGGCTCATGTTTGTGACACTGGGGAAAAAATGTAATGCTGCAATTAAAATTATGAGCACATTAAAGTGTTTTTTTGACCTTGGATGCATGTAACTCTATTGTATGCAACCTCTAAAACAAAATTAGGTAAGTTTCAAAAGCATAATGGTTGCGCTTTTTCATTTATTAATTTAGCGGACGCTTTTATCCAAAGCGACTTACAAATGAGAGAATACAAGCAAAGCGATATATCAAGCAGAGAACAATACAAGTAGTGCTATTATACAGGATCCATTAATTGAGTTCCAGAAGAAGCAAAGTGCGCAGAGTAGAGGTGTAAGTGCCAGAGTAATTTTTTTATTATTATTTTTTTAATGGGTTGGTTAGGTGTTCACGGAAGAGGTGGGTCTTTAGGTGTTTCTTGAAGATGGTGAGAGATTTTGCGGTCCGGATTGAGTTTGGAAGTTCAATCCACCACTGAGGAACGGTTAGTTTGAATGTTCTTGAAAGGGACCTTGAGCCACGCTGAGTAGGCACTACTAAGCGTCAGTCGTTGATTGATCGCAGGTTGCGTGAGGGAATGTAAGCCTTCAGGAGAGTGTTGAGGTAGGAGGGTGCTGTTCCAGACAAGGTCTTGTAGGTGAGCATCAAGGCCCTGAATTTGGCTGCTACAGGAAGCCAGTGGAGGGATATGAAGAGGGGTGTGACATGGGTTCTCTTGGGCTAGTTGAAGACAAGGTGTGCTGCTGCATTCTGAATCATCTGAAGGGGTTTGATGGAGCTGGCTGGGAGGCCCGAGAGTAGTGAGTTGCAGTAGTCCAGTTTTGAGATAACAAGAGCCTGGACTAGTATCTGTGTAGCCTGTTCGGTGAGGTAGGGTCTGATTTTCTTGATGTTGTACAGGATGAACCTACAGGACCATGCAGTTGTTGAGATGTGGTCTGTAAAAGTCAAGCTGTCATTGAGGATCACCCCAAGGTTCCTGGCCGTCCTGGTTGGCTTGAGTGTGGTTGAGCCAAGCTGTACAGTGAGGTTGTGGTTGATTGAAGGACAGGCTGGAATGACCAGAAGCTCAAGATTTTGCCAGGTTGAGCTTAAGGTGGTGTTCCCTCATCCAGACCGAGATATCCGACAGGCAGGCAGAGATACGTGCAGAGACAGATGGATCGTCAAGCTGGAAGGACAAATAGAGCTGGGTGTCATCAGCATAGCAATGATATGAGAAGCCATGAGACTCAATCACCTGCCCTAGAGATGTAGTGTAGATAGAAAAGAGGAGTGGACCCAGAACTGACCCCTGTGGAATGCCAGTTGAGAGTTGCTGAATTTCAGAAATACCTCCGCTCCATGATACCTTGAAGGATCTGTCAGAGAGATAGGATTCCACCCAGCGCAGAACCGTTCCGGTGGTGCCCAGGCTGGAGAGAGTTGACAGGAGGATCTGATGGTTCACAGTGTCGAAATCAGCAGAGAGGTCGAGTAGGATGAGAACAGATGATCTAGAGGTTGCTCTTGCTAGTCGTAAGGCTTCAGTGACGGAAAGCAGAGCAGTCTCTGTGGAGTGATAGCTTTTAAAAGAAGTTTTCTCTCCATTATGTCTGTCATTGTGGTGGAATTTAACTTTAGGTTTCTACTGACATTCATTAGCTAAAGCAGAATTTTACAACAATGCAAAAAATGTTGCTCTAAGTATTTTCTTTAAACAAACAAACAAAGCAACAGCGCAGTGATGTGGGCAAGGCAAAAAAGTAGAGTCAGCTTTAAATCTCTGACCAAAGTTCACACGAGCCATCAGCTCCTGTTTAATAGAACTGAACTTATGAGCTTTAGGGGTGGCATGGTTTGACATCTTAATGTTATCTGAAAAATATCACGGTATTGATAACCAAGCCAGTGATGAAAATTAATATTAAAATTATTACAAATATATAACAAAATGTTTTTGCATAAGCCACAGTCCCGTCCGAAATAATTGGAACTTCAAGGCCAGTTCTGTTGTTTTTGCCGTACACTGACTGCATTTACACGGACAGCAGTAATCTAATTATTGACCTTATTCTGAATAAGACAATATTATGATTAAGGTGCTATCTTCTTAGAACATTCCTTTCATGTTCTCGTTTTACATGTTATAGAAGGTAGATGGATTAACAGCACACGTCATTACGTCCCCACACCACGCCGTCTGACGTTTCCTCCAGAATTTCACGTATCGACATACAGTTGGTCTTCGTTATGGTACCGTGTACAGTTTTGGGTGTTTCATTTTTAGTTTTATGAAAGCTTCAAGTGCAGTTAATTATTTGTCATGTTATACGTGCTAATAGACGACTGCTTGAAGCCATGGGCTGTGTCCGAAACCGTGTAACCCGAGATACATGTATTTCTCCTACTATATACCGTAGCAGGTAAGTACGCGGTTTTGGACGCATCTGTGCTCTCTTGTTTGTAGTCAAAAGGTCGAGCACTGCCATGTGTGTACGTGTCCTGTCGCACAATGCCGTGAAAACTCCCACATGACGTTAATAGTGTGTTTAAGGTGTGTACATGTCTGTAATATACTTCAATAATGCGACTAAAACAGGAATACTCCACACGTCTTAATTCCATTTGTGTTTACGTCGAGTATGACTTTAGTCGGATTAAGGTCATCAATAATCGCTGTTTACATGCTAGATTCTTAATCAAAGTATTGTTTTAATCGGGTTAATATCAGAATTAGAGCTGCAACAACCAATTGATAATAATCGATTATGAAAATCTCATTATCGTTTAGTTGGTCTGTGTGCAGCACGGGGCACATTTACTCACTACGTTACTTCTGTTCCGAAAACACGCATCGGAGAGTAAATGCTAAAGTATTAATTTTTTTCTTAGCCAAAAATAAGCAATTGGACATAGTTGTTTCATCAGTATGTATTAGAAACATAGCTATGTTTTTGTTTAGGGAAGTGTTATGTCAGTGGTTAAGACGTTGGACTACTGCTCGGAAGGTTGTGAGTTCAAATCCCAGCACTGCCAAGTTGCCACTGCTGGGCCCCTGAGCAAGGCCCTTAACCCTCAACTGCTCAGTTGTATAAATGACATAATAGTAATTCACTCTGGATGAGGACGTCTGCCAAATGCCGTGAATGTAAATGCGTGCATCTGACAGCTGGTTTGTATGATAACATCACAAACATGCTAGGAGTGGATGCAGAGGTAGCAATGTAACATGTTGATATCAGTAGTGGATTATACAGAAAACCAAAGATATGATCAACAGGGAGTCCAGAGGGAGGGGATTTTGGGGACTCAATTACGATGAGAATCACTGGAGTAAGGTAAGAGATGGAAATGCATTTTAATCTGTGTTATACAAGAGTATAAAGTGAAGGAACCGTCTGATCATACTCCGTGGCACAAACCGTAACAACCCCAATCTAAATTCAACTGGTGTTCTATAGAAGAGTGTGTGTGTGTATGTGTGTATATATATATATATATATATATATATATATATATATATATATATATATATATATATATATATATATATATATATATATATATAGAGAGAGAGAGAGAGAGTTGTTTTTTTTTGTGATAAAGTTGGTTCAGTATTTAAATTTTAATTCTCAGGAAAAGCTGAAGCTGGTGACGGTGTTGGGAGCTGGTCTGCTATGTGGTACTGCCCTGGCTGTTATTATTCCTGAGGGAGTCCATGCACTGTATGAGGAGGTCCTGGAGGGTGAGTCACTTTTTTTTCCTCTCTGTTAAACAAACAACCCCCCACACACACACACACACTCAAATAAACAAAACCTCATATTAAGGCTTTGAAGTTTGTATACCTTTTTGATTACAGAACCGGTCAGACAGAGCTCCTACTGTCAGTCAGAAGACACTTTGATTAACTGCTCCTACCACACCTGATCAAACCCGACTCCTTTATTTTTTGCACGTTTGAGTGAAATACTCTGACTCTACTGCAACCGAAATGAAAGCAAAAATATGACCAAATAATTGCGCTATGACTTAGATTGGTGAACCCTTAACATTTATCCACCATCTTGATACTGAGTATTGGTGTTATTATACTGGCATGTTTAAGGGCTGATGCTGACCCGCAATGCTGATTAGATCAATGTCAGATTCTTATTTTACATATTTTTATATCCGAGCCAATCCATTCCACTGCTGTGAATACAGTTTATGTTGACACAGCATCGATGTTGCACAGGAACAGCAAAAAACTGTTGATATTTCCTGCCGCTGGTACGGTCATTCCGCTGATGTTTTGCATACCTGGGCAACACAATATTATTAAAAGGATGTTAGTATCATATTAGATTATCTGCTCTACCACAGCACTGTTTAATACTTTATTCTGATTGGATGACATTCTAAGGTGTGCAGTTATTTTTCAGTTAATGCACAGCTAAAGTAGTTTCAGGCAGGACTTGACCGCAGGACAGTTCCATATCACTTCACCGGAATGGAGAAGTTACTGTCCACCACAGCACACAAGCAAATTGACAGACAATTTAGATTTATTGCAGTCACATTTGCTGTCATGGAGGATGTTGATTCATACTGCAGCCCTGACAGTAGTTCGGAGCAGGATGACATTGAAATGATCTGAAAGTGTAACAGTTTACATTAATCATGATATTTAGAAATATTCCCTGAAATGTTAAATTTTATTGCCAGTGATTTATATACATTTGAATGGCTGCAGTTTTCATGGAGTGACCCAGCTCTGTCCAGTCAACTTGACTTGCGTATTGTTCATTAACTGCAATGAATGATTCTCTTTCTGCAGTGAAACTAATAGGTATGTAGTTACAACACTGCAATGAGTTTAAGGCATTTAAAAGCAAATTGTCACTGTTTTCTTATTGCTCTCCGTGCAGCAGGACACCACACTCACGGTCAGGCCGAGGTGTCCGCGCCGGATCAGAAAGCTGCAGAGTCGGTGGTAGGATCGAGTCACGAACATGCGCACAGTCATGAGGAGCTCCATGCCTTCATCGGTGTCTCTCTGGTGATGGGATTTGTCTTCATGTTGCTGGTGGACCAGATTGGCAGCTCGCACATACACAGCGGCGATGGTCAGTGTGCCAAACACGGACTCACAGATGTATCATTTCTGATTTGATGAACTTTGAATTCTGAGGATATTTTCTATTTTCGTACAGATCCAGAGGCAGCGAGGGCAGCCAGCTCTAAAATCACCACTACGCTTGGTTTGGTTGTCCATGCTGCAGGTGAATGAATAGGGTCAAGACAAATCCTCCAAAGGGTTTTGTTGTGTGTGATTGGATAAAGCAAAGTCCTTCGTGCTTCATAAAATCCTGCTTTGCCTGGACGTGTGTAAATCGTACGTGATGTGTTTGTCTCTCCAGCTGACGGAGTTGCACTTGGAGCAGCAGCTTCTACCTCTCAGACGAGCGTCCAGCTTATTGTATTCGTGGCTATCATGCTTCATAAGGTAAAGACGTTTTTAAGCACTGTGCAGCTGTGTTGTAAACTACAACCCCAATTCCAAAAAAAGTTGGGACGCTGTGTGAAATGTAAATAAAAACAGAATGCAATGATTTGCAAAGCTCATAAACGCATATGTTATTTACATAGAAAACATATCAAATGTTTAAACTGAGGAAATGTACCATTTTAAGGAAAAAATAAGGTAATTTTGAATTTGATTGCCGCACCTCGTCTAAAAAAAGCGACGGGGATGGGGACAACAAAAGGCTAGGAAAATAAGTGTTACTAAAAAGAAACAGCTGGAGGAATTTTTTTTTAACTAATTAGGTTAATTGGCAACTGGTCAGTAACATGATTAGATATGAAAATAGTATCTTAGAGAGGAAGAGTCTCTCAGAAGTAAAGATGTGATGGAATCTGGATGGAAGCATACAGTGGGGGAAATAAGTATTGGGCGCATCAACATTTTTTTCAGTAAACATATTTCCAATGAGGTTATTCGAATGAAATTTTCACCAGACATCAGTATTAACTCAAGAAATCTGCAAATATAAAGAATTCACAACATTAAAGTCCATAAATAAAGTTATATGTAATAAAGTGGAATGACACAGGAAAAAAGTATTGAACATTCTAAGAAAAAGTAGTTCTCCAACACAAGGTAAGGCATGGAACCAGCTGAAATCCATAGGTAATTATACCCCCTATCTGTGCACATTAATATCAGCTGGGTTAGTAAATTGATGGTCTATAAAAAGGTGCCACACAATAAACATCTCATGATGGGTAAAAGCAAAGTGCTCTCCCAGGACCTTCACAACCTTATTGTTGCGAAACATATTGATGGAATCGGAATAGACGTATTTCAAAACTTCTGAATCCTCCAGAAAGCACCATTGGGGCCATGATCTACAAGTGGAAACATCACTCCGTCATCACCCGGCCACGCACAGGAGCTCCTCGCAAGATTTCTGACCAGGAGTCTGTAGAATAGTCAGAAGAGTAGCCCAAGAGCCAAGGAACACTCGGAAAGAGCTCCAGAAACACTTGGAGGCAGCAGGTGCCATCGTCACAGAGAAAACAATAGGCAATGCACTCCACTGCTCACACTCACCCTGCAAGACTCCATTACTAAAGAAAAGGCGAAGCTCGTTTAAAGTTTTCTACAGCTCGTTTGGACAAACCTATGAAATACTGGGTGAGTGTATCCTGGTCAGATGAGAGCAAAATTGAACACCATGTTTGGAGAAGAAATGGCACTGCACATCACCCTTAAAACACTATACCAACAGTGAAGTTTGGAGGTGGAAGCATCATGGTGTGGGGCTGGTTTTCATCACATGGTACTGGCAGACTTCTTCGTATAATCGAAGGAACGATGAATGGAGCCCTTTACCGGGAGATTCTGGAGAAAAATCTGCTGCCATTCACCAGGATGATGATGAGACGTGGGTGGACCTTCCAGCGGGACAGTGACCCAAAGCATACAGCAAATGAAACTCTCAATTGATTTCAGAGAAAAAAAAATCAAGGTGTTAGAATGGCCCAGTCAATCACCTGACTTGAATCCAATTGAACAAGATTTAAAGACAATACGTTTAGAAGAATGGGCAAAAATCACACCTGAATACTGCGGGCAATTAATTTCTTCATACAGGAAGCGTCTTGAAGCCGTCATTACAAACAAAGACTTCTCCATTAAGTATTAAATACATTCCAGTGTGTGTGCAATACTTATTTCCTGTGCCATTCCACTTTATTACACATAACTTTATTTACGGACTTTTATGGTGTGAATTCTTTATATTTCCGGATTTCTTGAGTTAATACTGATGTCTATTCTGTGGTTTATATGAATAAAGAAGAATCCCGGAAGTAACTGCAGTGTACTCTAGCAAAGTACACAAAGTTTCTAAAGAAGCAGATAATTTTGGTCTGCCCTTTTCCCTTCTAGCCATTGGCTTGCATTGCTGATAATTAACTTTTTTTTTTTATTCTAGAATGCTCTGTTTCTTCTTAAACTTTAACTTTTTTTTTTAAAACCAAAATTCATTGCAGTTGCTTTGTGTGTGCATTTTCATTCATATACACATAAGAAGGAATTCAGGCTTATTGTGTATTTTTCACTGCACAGACTGAATAAATGTGATACATTTGCTTAGTTTTTATTTTAGCCATTATTATGCAGCCCTCGTGTTTTAGTCTAGATCAGGATCTAAAGAATATCATTTGTGATTTTGCCCTTGCTGGAGGAAACGTGAGCCTCTGCGTTGCTTTACAGTGTTTTCTTTCTGTGCTCGACAGGCGCCTGCTGCCTTTGGCCTCGTCTCATTCCTAATGCACGCGGGTTTAGAGAGGAACCGAATCAGAAAGCACCTGCTGGTCTTTGCCTTGGCTGCTCCTGTTATGTCTATGATCACCTTCCTAGGCCTCAGCCAGGTAAGACACCTTATTTTGGAGAAGAATGAACACAAATGGTGCCCAATGAAAGGTAGCATACTTTCTAGAGAAAACATCTAGAGCTTCAGTCAGAATAATGTGGAGTTATTAAATATAGAGTATTGGTAATACGTATTGCTTCATAATTGTTGCTGTTCCTTACTAACTTTGTAACTATGAAATGCTCCTGAGAAACAAAGGCAACTGTATATCACACTCTGCATTTCATGATATTCTGCATGCGGAGGTTATTGTGCAGTTACATATGCGATGGAATACCAGTTTATTAGGTATAATGAAGCAGGAACATTTTATTACTTGGCTAGTGGACCATCTCAGCACAGCAGTAACCCTGATTTAGTAGTGTGTGTTGTGCTTGGTCAAGTGTATCAGGCACAATTTGTGTTAATCTGTGTCATTGTCACTTTTGTTTGATTGGCTAATGCACTCCGACCAACAAGTCAAGTTAAACAGGGTGTTTTTTTGTTTTTTTTTGTCATTCCTCTATATAGCTTGTATACATTGGAACGAAATGTCATTTCTCCCAGACCATGGTGCAGCACATAACAGTACACGAGACTACATAAAGTGCAAATACAAAACAGTATGAGACGAGTGGTGTATTTGCACTTTTTGTAGTCTTATTGCACCATGGTCCTGGAGAAACGACATTTCGTTCCAATGTATACAGGCTATATAGAGAAATGACTATTTAAAAAAAACCCACTTGACTTGACCGTACACACTACCAAGTTGTGTAATGCAGCATATGGACTACAGTCAGTAACTCTATACAAAACTTTTGTACAGTGTGTAGTATATAAGTACTATATATAAAATAATATACTTATGGTAGGTATGAGGAAGGTGTATTTATACCACAGCATTGTTGAATCCCACACACATCTGAGGTGCTGATTAATTTTCTAGAACAGCAGCTCTGACATTAGTTTGGCTGTAATTCAAATCATTATATCAATGCGCTTGTTAACACATTTTTCGTTTCCATAGTAACAGCTAAGTTACAGGGACTTGTATGGTGGACTCTCGACATCATCTAAGACCAATAATAACCAGATTGAAAAAAAAACATGCTAATTAACAAAGAAATTCTTTGCATTTGGGTTACGGTGAAGTTTTCTGTGTGGAGACGTTTATTTAGCTTTTCTGGCATGAGAAAGTCTTAAGAGCCGAGGGCTTTGCAGATTCTTTAATTTGACAAGCTGTGTTTTTGCCTCATTAACATACAGAAAGCAATACATGAGAGGGTGATGAAGGAGACATATATATATATACACACACACACACACATACACACACACATCATTATAATGTAAATGATAACAGGAACTAATTTGTTTTGTGGATGTTCCACAGCATTAAATGTAACTATAAATTGTTAAGTATGATGTATCATCACTTAATTAATTAAGCAATTAAGTCATAAGCAAAGGAGAATAAAACACTTTTTGGCATGCTGCTATAGGAAAATAATCAACTTCAGTGTAGTAAATGTAGCTCTGCTTCACATTGTGCTGCATCACACCACCCTGTCGTTGAATTTTTTTTTTTTTCTTTTCTAGAATAGCACATAATGTTTTATTCCTTACATAATAAATTGGCAACATTTTATTTATTTATTTTTAAAATATATATATATATAAATAAAGAATGGGAGTGTAACAGGTCTGACCGCAGTACCCTGTTATATCTAATATCAAATCTTGCAGGGTCTAGCTTGGTGTGTTTGTGTCCTATAAGACAGTTTTGTGTAAATATCCCATGTCTGACCAGTTTGTTCCATCAAAATACTGACCAAAAAGACCCATAGAGGCTTCTTTCTGTAAAAAGAAATCCTGGCACAGCTAATATAGTTTATTTGGGAATATACAAGTAGTATCAGCTACAGTACTGTTCACCAGATTTGGCAAATTTCTATATTTTCATATAATTTTCATATAATTTCAAATTTCAAATTTCATATAATTTCTATATGTATCCACAACGATTCAGAAAGATAGTTGCTTGACCACCAACCAACAATAACTAATAAAGTATAAGATTGCCAGGAGACGTCAAGATCAGCAGATTTGAAGGCTGCATGCTGGAGACGCATGTCTGGGCAATCTTATGGTTTAACACTGCTAGAACTGTTTTATCTCTGGGTGCTTGAGTATTGAAATGAAGGAAATTAGTTATAAAATCAGGTGTGACACACAATCAGGTGCACAAATCTTCACCTGTAATGGTTTTTGAATGACAAAAAAGAAAGCATGCATCTATTTTGCAATTCAAATTAGTTACAACAATGTGAGCTGAAAAAAAAGTTTGAAAACTGAAATGAGGAATTCAGAATTTTATTATTATTTTGAATTTTATTAAGAACCACCAGGGTGGTTTAAGATTTACCTTCACTGGAACTACAGGGCCCAAACCTGTTCCAGCATGACAATGCCCCTGTGCACAAAGCAAGCTCAGTGAACACATAGTTTGCCAAGGTTGATGTGGAAGAACTGGAGTGGCCTGCACCTAACCATGAGCCCTGACCTCAACCCCACTGAACACCTTTGGGATGAACTGGAACGACCTCCTCAGTGAGCGCCATTGCTTTAGTTCAGTGATGCTCCTGTGGCTGAATGAGCACGAATCTCCACAGCCACGCTCCAAAAGCCTTTGCAGAAGAGTGGAGGTTATTATAACAGCAAAAGGGGACTAAATTTGGAATGAAATTTAAAAAAAAAAAAAAAAAAAAAAAAACACACATGGATGTGATTGGTCAGGTGTCCACATACTTTGCCAATATAGTATATGATGCCGCTTCACCAGAGGATAAAGACTATGGCTACATGAAGACACACCCCCTCATAGATTCAAGTACTTCTTTACTTTCCAAAGTCTGTATAAATTCATGTTATTAGCTTGCCCTATTTTTGAGTTAGATTAGTAATTAGTGCTTTTTAGCCTAGTTAATTCCCTCTGAGCAAGCACACTGACTTGTCCAGCGGGTTAGCGAATTAATTTAAGATTTGTCCACCCCTGATTTATATCCGGATGATGTGTATGTGCACCCAACTCTTGCTTAATACTTCCATCATTTTTCTCCATCCAGAGCAGTAAAGAGGCGCTGTCTGATGTCAATGCCACAGGAGTGGCCATGCTGTTCTCGGCCGGCACTTTCCTCTATGTTGCCACGGTGCACGTCCTGCCCGAAGTGGGAGGAATGGGTGGGCACAGCCACTCGGCCGGAGGAGGAAAAGGACTGAGCAAGCTGGAGGTGCTGGCACTCGTCATAGGCTGCCTCATCCCTCTCGTGCTCTCCGTTGGCCACCACCACTAAAAATGGAGAAGAAAAAAAAGACTTTCGTGAACAGTGGACTTTTAAAAGTGGTGGCCGATTTATCTCATCATGCCTCTGTATGGATCAGATCTGCAGCACAGAAATGGACTTATCGGGCAACTGTGAGATCACATGACCATAACCCCAAAGTTCTATGTGCTGATGACAGGCATTAACCGTACATAAACAAGTGATACCACAGGTTCATGCTTTTTATGGTAGGGTTGTTTTTTTGTTTTTTTGTTCCTTACTCTACACATTCTTTTTCTTCCATTGTGTTTTCTGAAATGTTTCTCTTTAACAAACGTAACGGTGAACTACAACTTTTTTAAAAAAATTTTTTTTTATATAATTTGTGGTGAGTGTCATAACCATTTTGAGTCACGTGACGGAAACTTTTTATTCTGACTGTGATTCCCTGTTTTCTTTCAGATTTTTTTTCTCTACACAACAGTATGGATTCAGTGAATGACAGTTTATCTTGGTTCTTCACATGTGACTTATAGTGTTAGTCGTCTGAGCTTCAGATTAGACTTCATATCTGAGCTGTATGGCCATAACATGTAGACATTTGTGCAGCAATAGAGTTTTTTCCAGCATACAGCTTGTGGTTGATTAGTATTTTCTGTTCTAATGAATTGAGGAGGAGGATTTTGTTTTGTTTAATTTATTATCTTGAACAAATAGTTCTGAAAGTTTCTTAGGTGTAGTTGCTACACAGCATCCACTTAATATCTATTTTCTAATCTGCCAAATTTTTTTGAATATTTCATTTTTAAACAAAATGGTGAAATAGAAATGGTGTCTATTTCCGGTGTTGAAAAGCTGAAACGATGGAAGGCTTTTATACACTCAAGGGACCATAGGTAATGTTGAAAAGAGGTAATGAGCGGTAGAATGGTGTATAATTATTTAACATGCCGGCTATTTTAATAGCGGTTTAAATTGTGGGGAAGCTATTTGGCTAGAAGGATCTGCTCAAGCTTTTTACTTGTTTGTGTTTGTTACGTGTCACTCACACTCAGCTGCTGTTCACTTTGAGAAGCATCTCTGAGCTCTGCTGATGTGGTCAGGGTGGGATGCTTTTACTGTAATTATTGTGGTGCCTGCTCAAAGCAGAGCCTCTGTATATAATGCATTGTGTACAAATAAGTCAGATGAGCTTAATGAAAACTTCACTTGTAGCCCTCCTGTACTGAGTTTATACTCAGGCTTTTAGTACAGTTAATAATGGCAAAGGTTAATGGGGTTGATTCATGTGATGGGTAAGGTAATGTAATAAATTTACATTGAATCACAATAATGCTACATTTTCACGAGTCCTGATTATTTTGTGTCAAAATTACTTCTAGTACCAATGAAACAACCTGTGTTAAATTAGTAGGATTCTGGCATTATTTCTGGATTTCTGAGTTAATTAAGTGTGAGTGTGGCAAAGCAAAGATTTAAAGATTCATACATGAGGACTATAGGCTTATAATGTACTCACCATCCACTTTTTTGAGGAACACGTGTACATCTGGACATTAATGCAGTTCTCTAATCAGCAAGTCATGTAGATACAGGGCAAGAGCTTCAGGTAATGTTCACAGCAAGCCTCAGTATGAAAAAATAAATCACTGTGACTTTAACCGTGGTATGGTTGTTAGTGCCAGATGGGCTGGTTTCAGTATTTCATAAACTGTTGATCTCCTGGGAATTACACACGCAACAGTTTACACAGAACGGTGCAAAAATATTTTTAAAAAACATCCTGTAAGCGGAGGGTCTGAAACGCCATGTTGTTGAGAGAGATCAGAGGAGAAGGACTAGAATAGTAATAGTAACTCAAATCATCTTTGCAACCATGGTGAGCAGAAAAGCATCTCAGACTGCACAACACATCAAACCTTGAGGTGGATGGGATACAACAGCTGATAACCACCTCAGGTTCCACTCCTGTCAGCCAAGAACAAGAATCTGAGGCTATCATGGGCAGACTGAAGACAAAGAAAAAGACCAGGTAATTTTATTTCTAATCTAACCAAACTGTCCAGTTTGGGTGAGTCTGTTCCCATGATTCTGATGTGAACATTAACTGACGCTCTTGACCTGTATCTAAATGATTTTTTGCATTGCTCTGCTGCCACATGATTGGCTGATTAGATAACTGCATGAATGTACAGGTGTTCCTAATAAACTGGATGGTATGTGTGTATGTACAATGTGATTGTTTTCTTTTGACATGTTTACTCTTACCACCCCAATTTTATTTATTAAAGACTGACATACTATAAGTTTTATCTATTAATATTTATATATGATGATTTGGAACATCTTTGAAACAAGGTAGTTCCTGCTATCAAGTCATAGTAGTTATAATCCGGTGCTTCCTCACCAGCCTTTTTTTTTTCTCCTTCTTGCAGTTATGTTGCATTCGACTAATGTCCTCTGACTTGCTTGTGTTGCTTGTCGCCTAAATGATTAAACCATTTTACTTCATGTCATACTTTTGTGTAAATAAAAAAGCTGGCCACATTTGATCCATGAATATCTGGTATCTTTTATGCCGGACTTCACTTAGCAGCACCTTTTTGATGTCTCTCAAATGGGAGTCTCAGTTTCTGCCAATTGACTGCATTAAGTACTCTTAGATCTGCACTATATATATTCAGTATAAACAAGCTGTGATGGTTTGTCTGTCTGTCCCTAATGTGTATCAGTTAAAAATAGCTATAACGCTGTGAACCTGACTTGCAGAAAGCCTTATCGTTGATTAATGCACTGTGAAAGTGGGCCGTTGCTCTTTTGTTGGAAGTGTGAGCGTTTCTTTAGTCGCACTGATTTAACCGATATGACTGTTGCAAGTAATCTAAATAAGTGTCATATGAGACATCTATTGACCATCTCTCAGATTTAGAAACTCTGTCATACACAGCTCTCTCCCTCGTGCTCTTATGCTATTACGTATTCGATGCTTCTATCGATGTCCACATCATTCTGCCTTGTTGAGTTATTGGAAGTTCCCTAATTGGCTGTGAGTGAGTGTGTGTATTTGCTTTAGACTCTCCCCTGCTAATGTTAACCCCTCCACCCACTTCTTTGAAAACAACAGCCGTGTTTTGCTCCTCCACGCTCTTTTTATTTCCCTTCCTGGATCTCCATGGAGCAGCCGGACTCTAGCATCCCAGACGTCAGCAGTAAAGTGCAGCTGCATGGCGTGCTCTGGAAAAGATCCTCCGGAAGACCATCAGCCAAATGGGCTCGAAGGTACAGTCGGGATCTCATCTTCTATCGAGATAAGGTGTTAGGTGTATTACTATTTTACCGTCTGTACTGATTTTAAAAGCTTGATTTTCTGAACATTTTTATGAATACAGGAGTTTGTATGTTTGTATGGATAGGTACTGGTCAGTTCTGAGATTTTATTCTCTTGGTAATAGAAGTGTTGTGGGTTTATTCCTAGAGATGATGAGTCATGCAGTAGGACTCCGTGGAAGTATAGAGCACATATTCAGCTTTTTTCAATCCATCCTAGAACAGAGTATGGGAGAATGTACACATCATTATTACTTGTGTAGTGCCTGAAGTGCATTGTTGATCCTGGTGCTTTTAATTCTACAATTGATACAAAAAATAGACACAAATTTATCATCTAGATTGTAAAGATTAACATGCAGATGTACAATAAAAATTATTTACCTCGTCATCTTCACAGCACTTTTTTATTGACGTCCAAAATCTTCACACAGACTAAACAGTTTGCAGTCATATTAATAAATTACTTACAATCAATCACTGATTTAATACAGAGCAGTGGCATTAATGGATAAAAACTAAACAAAACAAAACAAAGCCTCCAGCGTTGTACAGCTTTGGAGAAAGGAAGAAAAAGAACAGCTTTGTAAAGATTCTGTAAGTCTCAGGAACTGTCCTAGAAGAATGAGCACAATTCTTCCAAAAGATATTCCTTCGGTTGGTGTTTTTGATGATGGTGTTAGAGAGTGCTGTCTAACATGTCACTTGAAAAATAATCTCCCATTGGCGATCCATTGGATTGAGATCTGGTTACTGTAAAGGTCGTAGTATATGGTATGATTGATTTACATCATTTTCATCCTTGTTAAACCATTCAGTGAGTCCTCGTGCTTTGAAGATGTGGGCGGGGTCATCGTAGAAGAGACCACTCCCATCAGGATAGAAAAGTTTCATCATAGGGTATATGTGATCAGTCAGAAGAACCGCCATATTGATTTATTGTTTGAGAACGTCCACATTGAGCTTATGATGTTCTTGAGAACCTGCAAATTCTTCTGTCCTGAAGTAGTGGAAAACTTAAAGTGACACTGGAGACTCCTTCCATAAATGTTAAATAAACGGCTCATCACAGAGAACTTCACCATATCAGTGATTATAAAGGGTTGTTTTAAAAATCTGTTCATGTGGAGTGTCTTGCATGATGGTTTGCATGTTTGCCTCACACCTCCAGCTTTGAGGGTTCGTTTCCCACCCCTGCTCTGTGCGCGTAGAGCTTGCATGTTCTTCTGGGGGTTTCCTCCAGCTACTCCAGTTTCCTCCTCCAATCCAAAGACATGCATTGTAGGCTGATTGGCATCTCCAATTTGTCCGTAGTGTGTAAATGGGTGTGTGAGTGTGTGTTTCTCATTTGTAAGTCGCTTAGGATAAATGCGTCTGCTAAATGAATAAATGTAAATGTATGATTGGGCCCTATGATGAGTTGGTCTAGGGTGTCCCCTGCCTTATGCCCGAGTCCCCTAGGATAGGCTCCAGTCTACCCATGACTCTGGGTAGGATAAGCAATATGGAAAAGGGATGGATAGATGGAGTATTGTCAGAGCTGCAGTTATAAAAAAAAAAACAAAAAAAAAAAAACAAAGAATCAATACTGACCAATCATAATCAAGAATTCAACAGCACTAGTAGAAATGCCCATCGAATGGCAAATTGTAGCTAAAATAAATAGAGCATAAATTACACACAACAACAACAAAAAATTCTCTACAAATTAAGGTAGAATGTATTTTTTTTTAAATTAACAAAATAAATGTAACATTTGACCTGTTTTATTATTATTTTTTTAATTGAACAGATTCTTCATTATCAAAGACAGCTTCTTGCTTTACTATGCTGAGAATGAGAAAAGAAACTTTGAAGCTAACAGATACTTCAACATCCATCCAAAGGTGAGCGTCTCTGACTTCCATTCTGAAATTCAATCCAAAATCCGAAGAACAATTGGTTCGCTTCTTTCCAGCCTGTTCTCTGTTTCTTTTTCTCTGACTCACAATCCTGTTGTTTTAACAGGGAGTTATCCCTCTAGGCCGATGTGTGGTCGAGCCAAAGGAGGAACAGGGCATGCCCTTTGCCATGGTTATCAACCATGAGGAATTTAATGTATGATCTATTCTTCTGATTACCCTAAGGCGTCTTAAAAAAAAAAAAATACACCAGAGAAGAAATTCTACAGTATTTTGTTATTAACTTTTATCATTCTTCACAGGGAGACATCGTGTTAGCAGCAGAGTCAGAGTCAGAGCAGAGCCAATGGCTGGAGATGCTGGAGGAGTCAGGAAAAGTGTGAGCCTAAGTACTCAAGTGCATACAGTTAAGATTGTATACTTTTAGAACACAATGTGTCCATTCACTCATCTTCAGTGAATACTTTATCCAGGTCAGGGTTGCACTGGATCTGGAGCCTATCCCAGGAGCATTGCGAATAAGGTGCAGACGTACCAGTCCATCACGAGCACCTTTAAGGCAAAATGACGAACAAAAGGCATTTATTTTATACAAGCAAGCTATTTAGTGCCTTCCTTTGCACAATTCATCAATTGCCACTCTCTAGCTAACTCTCTCCAGCATAGTTGTGAACAAGCTATTGTTTTACACATCTTTTCAAACTGTTGCTCATGCTGCGTTACAGGGCCACACTCAGAGGACAGCGTTACCTGCCATCTTCCACATACATGAGATAAAACGTACTTGCGATTGACTAGCGTTGCTCTGATTGACAGAGGAGAGCTGGTAATGCCATCATTCCCACCCAGAGAGCACGGCCAATGGACAATCCCGCAACGATAGGGTAAATGCTTTCCTGTTGTGCCATTTAGGAGCCCCCCAATAGTGTATAGCTTGGCTTACTGTCTCCGCATTGACTTTCTGTGCATGGTTTCCCTGTGTCCAGGTGGGCTTCCAGCGCGTTCTCTGGTATCCTCCCAAAAACATACTAGCAGGTGGATTGGCTACGATTTTTTTCTTTAAAGTGTATCTACAGTGGTGCTTTATCTGCCACTCACAGATATGTAATATTGGATCATTTTCCTTAATAAATAAATGACCAAGTGTAATATATTTTTTTTTTCATTTGTTTAATTAGGTTCTATTTATCTACTTTGAGGACTTGTGTTCTGATCTAATTTTGTTATGGTAATATTTATGCAGAATATTTAAAGGGTTCACAAACTTTCAAGCACCACTGTAGTGTGTAGTCTCGCATCATGCCTAGTATTCCTGGGACTCCGGATCCACCGTGACCTTGACCAGACGAAAGCACTTACTGAGAATGAATGAATGAATGTTTGTTTATGATACAATACAGTATATGGCCAAAAGTATGTGGACACCTGATCGATGCCACCCATATATGCTCGTTGAACAACTCCTAAGTTGATTCCCACTGTGTTGCTATAGCAGCTTCCACTCTTCTGGGAAGGCTTTCCACTAGAGTTTGGAGTGTGGGTGTGGGGATTTGCCCCTTCAGCCATAAGAGTATTAGTGAGGTTGGGCACTGATGTTGGGTGAAGGCCTGGCATGCAGTCGTCCTTGGAGTTCATCCCAAAGGTGTTCAGTCAGGGCTCTGTGCAGGCCACTCAAGTTCTTTCACTCCAATCTTGGAAAACCATGTCTTTATGGAGCTCGCATTGTCATGGTGGAACAAGTTTGAGCCCCTTAGTTTCAGTGAAGGGAACTAGACAATTGTGTCTGTCCAGTAAATATTGTGACAGCAGTTTTGTGCAGAACCACATATGGGTGTGATGGTCAGGTGTCCACATACGTTTGGCTATATAGTGTAGTTTTTGGCAAACTTTTGTACTCAAATGTATATAGATGGGTCCAAAAATCTGACTTCACTACCAAGAACTATTTTTATTTCATCATACTTATTCAAAATACTTCATTCAAAAATGCTTTTTAAACTGATACAAACCAAATTTTAGCCAGATGTTTGTATATAACTGAAATAAATCATATAATGTTCATACAGAACTTTTCTCCAAATGCTAATGAATTTATGCTTCTAACATATTCATATATTAAAGAAAATATAGACTCTACGTATAACCTTATTATTTGACAAAACTACAGTATATAACTGCAATATACAGCTTGAAGAGCAAGACATATAGCATACTAACGGTGTTTGTTGCATAATTTGAAATGTGATGATCTATTTTCAGTACCTGGAAGAATGCCCAGTTAGGCGAGGCTATGATTGAGAGTCTGGAGGCTCAGGGACTGCAGTTGGCCAAAGAGAAACAGGAGTACCTGGGTGAGGCTCATGGATGCATCAGCATGAGGGTTGAACTTGATTACATTTCATAATAATGCTTTTGAAATGATATCTTTTACACTGGTATAGCTCAAATAGGTTTTAAAACATATCAGTTTCTTATCTTGCTGTGAGCAAAACCTAATGTTGGTCAAAGTAACACTGAGAATAATGCATTCACACACACACACACAGTCAGTTAAGACTGATAATGACTTTAATTAAAAAACTCTATATCTGTGCTTGTTTTTCTTCAGATAAACTGATGGAGGAGACTGAAGAACTGAGTTTACAGAGAGAACAGAAGGCGGTTAGTTACAAGCTGTTATTTATTTTAGACCTACACACACTGAGTTGCCAGGTTTTTTTTATTTATTATTTATTTAATAATTTTTTAACTCTGTGTAATTAGGCACTTGTATTTGCTTCTATGCATTTAATACGTGTTTTATGCTGATAGAGGGCTCTTATTTTATCTCATGGTTCTCGTACAAATTATTACAATTATACGCATACAAATTGGGCTGTGTGTTAATAATGCTTGCATATTTACATCCATCTCTGAATGCATGGCAAATGAGGCGTGTGTGTGTGGAATTTTTTATTTTTTTTAAATGGCATTTTTATCGAGCAAAAATATCAGATTAAATATTGAATCCCGTCAAATGTATCTAGTATTTCCTTGTATAAGATTACAATAAACCAAGTATAAGATTATTAAACCTATTTCCAGAACAATAGTCTTGTTCTATTGGCAGGTATTTGACCTAAGCATTTATTTCTAGGAAAAAAAAAAAAGCAAGATTATCTGCCAATAAAATAAAGAAAATTAAACCTTGAATCTGCAGAGTGTTCCAAAAGTCTCCATACACAGGGGATTATGTTTGTTAGCACCACGTCGGTTGCGCCTTCGTCAGTGGATGTTCGTGGACGTCCACTTCTCGGTCGGTCTGCAACACTTCCAGTCTTTTTGAATTTGTTAATAAGTTTGGCAGCAGTGTTGTGTGTGATGAGCATTCCATGTTTCCTGTTAAAGTCCATCGCAGGCTTGTGACAGCTTCCCGATCCAACCGTGAGAATGATTTCAATACGTTCTTCTTTTGTCAAAGGCGTTCTGAAAAAACTATCTGAAAAAAATATATAAACTAAATATGAAAAATTTTGAAATACATTTTGCTAAAAAGTGTTAATTCCCATATGTATGGAGACTTTTGGGACACCCTGTAGTGAAATTAGCGATGGCAAGATTTTCTAATTTCTTCTCATGCTAATACTGAAACGTCGAACATCTATATCTGTATATACAGATATCCATCCAATATTGTTTTCTTTAAAAACGACTCAGCTTTAACCTGTTTTTTTTATTTCTACCTGAAGCACTTCACATTTAAACTCTCACACAAAAATCACTGAAAATATAACAAATATAATAACATATTAAACTATAAATATAATCAAATCAATCTTAACGAAAGACAATCAAGTCTCTTTATATGTAAACATTTCCCATTCCAAAAATACATTTCTTCTCCAATTCCAATCATTGCTTGGATCATTTGTTACAAGATACAATATCTGAAATGATTTCTTTGATATTTAATCCACCCTTTCTTTTACTTCTGTTGGCCCAGGACCGATACTGGGTATCATATCATCTTATATTTGGTTTATGGTAATCTAATAATAGAAAATTCTAGATAAATCTGACTATATTCAAGATAATTTCACTTGCTAAGATGCTAATTTTGCTTTGTGTATCTACACTCTTTAGCCATATAAGTACACTTTGTAGGTTTACAATTACTGACCACAGTCCATCTGATGCTGTGGATAATTTCTTAGCCCAAACCACCACTGGAAAGAGACCATTGTATGACCTTCGCTGACCATATATTATTTAGTGGAGGATTCTAAACACAACAGTGACACTGAAACAGTAGTGTGTGTGGCACTGGTACACATGTACAGTACTGTTTGTGTGTGCAAACACACTGTAGGAGCTGGAGCGACTGAATCAGGTGCTGGAGGAAGAGAAGCAGAGGTTTGAGGAGGTGCTGATGGAGCTTAGAGCCGAGCAGGAGCAGATCAAGCGGTATACCTCAGTGTCTGTAAATCACTGCATGGAATTAGTTTCATGTTTTTCTTTACGCTTTATTGCACAATGCTGCATGTTGATGCCATGATTCTGATTACTCAGAAGGTGTTGATTTTTAGTTTTCTATAACAGCAGCTCTGATCATTCGAATCATATTTATTCACGTTTATTTTAATGCACGTGTTTTAATCCGTTATCATTTCTATAGTAACAGCTCAATCACAGTGATGTGTTTGCTGGATGCTCCATGTAATCTAAGGCTAATATATTCCAATTTTAAATGCAGTGAATTTCTGTTTTAAAATGGGTTGTTATTTAACAGTTAGTTGATCTGGTGATTTTTATTTAGCATTTATTGAAGGGTCTTTAGTGTCAACACTTTTTCTTATTAGTTTTCCAGACTGAGGATCGCGTTTTGTGATTTCTCATCATGAAAATTCTGAATATTTTGTCTCAATAACTAAAAGTGATTGAGAGAGAGAGAGAGAGCTGTTTATAGCCACTATAGCCAAAGTGATAACAAGAACTAACTTGTTTCACAGACATTCCATAACATTAAACGTAAATATAATGTATAAAAAGTAAGATTCAGTAATCAATTAAAAATTGTTAATAGTTAACCAACTGCTGTGGTATAAGATGAATAAAACACTTCAGAATGTGCTGTTATAGGAAAATAATCCACTTTGGCTGCATCACACCACCCCATTGTTCATTATTTTCCTGTACATTTTATTCTTCTTTTCCTTATTTACTGCATATAGCGATAAAGCAAAACACATAAAAGTATATCAGTATATGACAGTTTTTCATCAGTAAGAGATGATGGAAATGAGCACTATGTGTTAGGATTGCCATTTAAATGATAAGTATGGTGTCACTACCATTTTTTTTTTTTTAATGGGACACTTCTGCAGGATGTATAGGTACTCTATGATTTGAAGTAATGTGTCATGAAGATCTAGGCGAGGTAGATGTGTCAGGTTACTGAAGTGGAACGGATGAAGCCGCTCATATGAGTTGCAAAACATCTTTAATAAACAGGGACATTTCTGTTTTAGGTTTCGGTAAGTCAGACGTTTTGACGCTGCTGTAATGCTGTAGTGTGTTTTTAGGGATTTGGATGGAACAGCTCTGTCACTGAAAGGAGTCGAGTCTGAGAAAGAAGAGCTTAACAGTCTGACCATTCGACTACAGCGGTCTCTTGAGGTACACAGATTCTTGGAACTGCTTTAATAAATTGATCAGAATGACTGACTTACTGATAATACTATTGAGAATATATTCCAAGTATGTATGTATATATATGTGGAGTATATTCTCAATAGTATTATCAGTGTCAGTCATTCTGATGTATGTATATATATATACACACATACATCAGAATGACTGACACTGATAATACTATTGAGAATTCGGGATTTCATTAAGTGAGCACTAGGCTTAGTTTTAGTGCTGCAGTATTTAGTGTTTTGTGTTTGTGACTGCTCAGGAGCTATCTAAGGAGAAGCAGCATACTCTGGATATGCTCAGAGCGAAAGAGATGGATGGGATTGACTCTGTGGACCAGGCTTCTGCTCCTGATCCTAAATGCCCCAAACCACAGGAACAGCTACAGGGCAACCTAAGAAACATCGAGGAGCACATGATGTGTCTACTCTGTGAAAAGAAGCAGGCAGAAGAGAGGTAATAAATAAATAATAAAAAAAGCATCAAGCTGATCAAACTCATCATGTGTTCTCTGTTTTTATATAATGCTATATGATATACAGTATTTTAACTCCATGGAGTGTATATAAAATGCAAAAAAAACAAACGTATCACAAGCAACAAAAATGGTCAAATAATGTATTGTTAAATTGTTTAGATGTTTTAAAAAAAAAATCCAAATTATATCAGTTTATACATCATGCTGAGTATGACGTATAAAGAAAACTATTACAACATGTTCATAACACAGCGCTGTTTAATTCTTGATGCTAATTGGACAAAAGGTACTGAGTAATTTTTTATTGCAGCAGCTCTGAAAGTTGTTCCGGCTGCAAGGCAAATCATAGGTTTATATTAATGCGCGCACTCTAAAACTTTAGCATTTCTGTACTAACTTACATGCGAAGTTGTTCTACATAAACGGATTAAACATGTGTTCGTTGCTACTGTGATACTGTTTTCGGTGCTGAGACATTTATTTAACATGTTTGGAAGGAGTCTCCAGAGTTAGCACTTTGTATCAGACAGAGGTAAAGCTGCAGCTTTAAGATTTCTTCCATCGGAAAAGAGTTTCTCAGTGACAAGCTGCGCTTTTGTCTCATGAAAGGAAAAGAGAGGGTGGTGAGGGGAAAAAGAGAGTATGACTGCATCCGAATATCCCTGCTAACCTACTTTATAGTAGGTGAAAAGCAGTACGCCAAAGGAGTAGTATGTCTGAATTCTCAGTATTCATAAAACAGTTGGCGAGAAATACCCAGATGACGTACTGCTTCCAACGAGATTCTGCAGTAGGGAACCAATGGACTCTGCGCTATCCCATAAGGCAACGGGACTGGCGCGGAAGAGTTGTCAGAATCAGATATAGAAGAAGGCAGCTTGTCGGGTCTTATGAAGTTGTAGATCACATGACCGTGCCAACATGGCAGATGTAGTATGTCCGGATTGTATTCATACTACACACTTACACTGATCAGTATGTGAATCAAATGCAGTATGTACCGTCATACACGATTTCAGA
Source organism: Ictalurus furcatus (assembly GCF_023375685.1). NCBI lineage: Eukaryota > Metazoa > Chordata > Actinopteri > Siluriformes > Ictaluridae > Ictalurus > Ictalurus furcatus. The sequence continues at coordinate 24,519,581 of NC_071263.1, forward strand.
CGCAGGGTCTGTTTATAGCTGCTCTAAGAAAACTGATAACAGGAGCTGATGTTCCACAACATTCATTTAAACTATAACAAAATCAAACATGTCATCCTTTTATTTAAAAATTTGCAAATTGCTGTCTTATAAGAGGAGTAAAACACCTGATGTGCAGTAACTTTGAGGTCCTAACAGTAACTACCCTTCATCCAACTGTTTTATTTCTTATATAGACCATCCATTTGTCCCATAATTTAGTCAATTATGACAAACTTTTAGTATATTCATTACTGTCTTGATTACGGTCATCTGGACGTATTTACACACATCATGCCATTTGCACTTTTGATAACGTGCCATTTGCACGTCACTCGCACTTTCATGCCATCCTACCTCATTTTCTCTTTGCTCTTTACACTTAATGCGACTTGCTCTTCTGCCCTTCTGGTTAAATGTTAACTGCATATTGTTGGCTTTGTACTTCTGCTTGTACTTTTACTATAGTACTTCAGCAGACAACTTAATATATTAATACCTGAATGCAGTACTAAATAATTCAGTACAATGCAAGTTGTGCTTTAAAGTATGCTTTGTCAAACTGCATCTGAAGGAATGAACCTATATTCCTGACTCAGAGCTACCCCAGTGTTAATGGAGGCTCGAGGCGGTTAAGTGGAAACATCCATTGATTTGCAAACGGACGTCATATTGATCAATGACCACACTGAGCAGAGCACAGTGAGGATATAGACTGACTTGAGGCTAGGAATGACTTGCATGACAGTATGGTATTGGTTAATTATGCTTTAGAAGGGTTTGTGCTGTATTGAAGTCTACCTCAGGTATTTATTCAATAATGAACTCTGATTTAAACACTAACTTTAATAGTAATTAGTTGAATGTAGGACTTAAAATGAGGACTTTACTAAAGGAAAATGTCACACTTTTTTTTAAATCTCAACTACTGACTCTGATGACTCTATAAATGCTAAATAAACGTCTTGCTCACGAAATCCTGTATGGACTGTGCTTTCGGTAAGTTTTTTTTTGTGATTGTTGTGGCCAAAAATGCTTGATTCTGCTGCTGCTTTTTTTGTGTTTTTTTGTTTTGTTTTGTTTTTTTGTGGAAACTACTTTATTAATTAGCAAAATTGCAATTCCACGGAATTGTCTTTCACAGTAATGTTTGTTGGTAAATGAGACCTATTAGGTGTACTCGTTTGACACACGGGACTCGAAGAGGGCTTTGGCTGAGTGTGTGTTGTGATGACATCACGTAATGTGTCTTGGCCCAAATCTGCTGAAAATCTACGGTAATTCTGAAAAATTGCAAGCTCCTCCGAATATTGCGATGTTTCCTTGATTTTGCGTTCATTTCTGCGATCTCAAAATTGCTAAATCCTGGAGAGACTGACTTCACCACATCAACTACTATACACTATTCTTTGTTAAATAACAGCAAATGTTTAAACACATTTCATATTAGATGTAGATTTTATGAAGCGTCAGCCATAAAAGTCCCTCTGAATTAGCTGTTACTATAGAAACGATAACATATTTGAACAAGCTCATTGATGTAAAACTGTGGTTTGATTACAGCCGGAAATACTGTTATAGAAACTTAGTCAACACCTTCTGACCAATCGGATTTGAGAATTCAACAGTGCTATGGTATAAAAGATGATAACCGTTTAGTACATCATTGCATCTAAGATTGAGCCCTTTTCTATATTTCCTACAAATGTCAAAATGCATTATGGGTATTTGTGGGGTGACTACAACAGGACAAAACACTTTTAATAATGCATTGTATAATGAATATAATGTGAAGTATATAAAGTGTGCATTCCAGTAGGGCTTTGTTATTGAATACAACACTCCCCTTAATGTATGGATGTGCGTGGTGAGAGCCGAGAGCTGCTCTGTGTCTCCCTCTGCAGGCTGAGAGAGAACGAGCAGCGAGCTCATGTGCTACAGGAGGAGAGAGAGTTTTACTCAACTCATGCTCAAGCACTTCAGCAGTCCCTCAGTCAGCTAGCAGCTGATAAACAGCAGGCCGAAACTGAGCTCAAGGTGAGTAGGAAGGACATTTACAAATCACATTTACAGTATATTGCACCTTGAGGCACGAAACAGAGCAGAGAGAAAGCACTCTGGCTGTGTTGAGCAGTAATATACAGTAGGGGTGATAAAGGTATATCAGTAACAGTAGGATGCTACTTGCCTTGAGCCCACTAACAAAAGCACACTCATCGGATAGAGCAGGGGTGGGCAATCTTAACCGGAAAGGGCCGGTGTGGGTGCAGGTTTTCATTCCAACCAAGCAGGAGGCACACCTGATTCCACCTGTTTAATCAGTTGATCTTGGCTTTCAGTAGATTCAGGTGTGGCTTCTGCTTGGTTGGAATGAAAACCTGCTCCCACACCGGCCCTTTCTGGATAAGATTGCCCACCCCGGTATAGAGTGTGCTCTATATGAGTGTTCTCATAAATTCACATACCACTCGCAGAATCTGCACAATGTTAATAATTGAAAAAAAAATAAAAGGGCTCATTAAAATTGCATTTAGTTTGTTATTTAGTCCTTCCCTGAATAAGCTATTTCACATAACACATCTTCACATATAGTCCACAAGACTCAAAAGTTTAAAAGTGTCGTTACCTGGATGATCAGTGAATGGTTTTGTTTTGTGATAGTTGTTCACGAGTCCCTTGTTTGTCCTGAGCAGTTAAACTGCCCACTGTTCTTCAGAAAACAGTTCAGGTCCTGCAAATTATTTGCTTTTCCATTTTCTGCATATTTGAGCCCTTTCCAACAGTGGCTATATGATGTTGAGATCCATCTTTTCACACTGAGGACGACTGAGAGACTCGTACACGACTGTTACAAGAGGTGCAAACATTCACTGATGCTCAAGAAGGCAACACGATACATTAAGAGCCAGGGGGGTGTAAACTTTTGAACAGGATGATTGTTGTAAATTGTTATTATTTTGTCTTCTGGGAAACATGTAAATATCTTATGTAGGTTCTGAAGGGCCGTACTAAATGATAAAATAAGACCTTTAAACAAAATAATAATTTTCACCGATCATATTATTGTTGTTGTTGTTGTTGTTTTGCCGTTACTCCAGACCTGATATATGTCCAGCAAATGACAAATATCACATTCAGAAAACCATTTCAACAATGTGCAATCCATTGTACATTACTTATTTCTTGTGATAATTTGTGGTACTGAATTTAATGCCTTGTTGGTAGAAATTACATTTCTTCCTTTTGTTCTGTGTGCAGAATTTTACACAGAATTCACACCTGATATTTACTCAGCCAGTACAATCCCCCATGCATTAGACTCGACTGCAGAAAATAAAAACCACAGTGGTTACATGCATTAGCGTAAAACTAATTCTAAGCATTTTAAAGAAAGGTAGTTTAAGAAAAGATCAATCTTTTCATATTAAATACAAAGTCTTTGATTCTGTGTGCAAATGTGAAGGATGGCATTCATGCACGCTTCTCACAACCTAATCTGCTATTAAATTTCATAGAATCTCTCTTCTCTCACTTTTCTCTCTTTGTCTCCTCTCTCTGCACACACATCCATTATTATTAAGTTACTCCTGAGTGATAAAGAAAAAAAAAATCGATGCTTCATCTCCACACTCCACTGCATCGTCCTTCTCTCCCGTGAAATAATCACTCATCTACACCATCTATATTCCACACATCTTCCTTCAGGGCTATATAATTCTTATGTAAGTAATGTATCTGTATGGGGGGGGGGGGTCCAGGCTGAGATGGAGTCCAGGGCAGAGTTAGAACGCAGGCTGAAGATGGCTGAGGAGGCCCTGAAGAACCTGGAACAGGGTCTACACTGTTTGGAGCGCAGCCGAGAGACAGACGAGAAGATGATAGGAGATGTCAGCCACCTCCGCAGTGAGTGTGCTCAAAAAACACATTAAAATATTTACAGTCATGCTGTTTCTAGATACTATAAGTGCTATTTGCAAGAGCTTAGGGCCACTGAGCCACCAGGGGCTCCAATAAGAATGCATATTTTACTGTACTGTACAATATATACATTTGATTTGCCCAACAAAGATCCAGAAACACCCCCTTTTGTATTTCTAGTTATCACGTCACTTTCAGAATAACTGAACTGATTCGATGTTATTGCTTCATTACATCACATTTTACCACAGTGCTATCGAATTCTCAAATCTGATTGGTTTGAAGGCATTGATGAATTTTTTATAACACTTTAAGATGTGCGGTTATCAGAAAATAATCAACTTTAGGGTGCTAACAGTAACTCCTCTTCGTGTCTGGCTACATCACACCACCCCAACATTGATTATTTTCCTACAACAGTATGTCATGTTGTGTTGAATTCCTTACTTTGTCCTATTAAATACTAACAAAGAGGAAAAAGGGACCAAGCAGGAAACCCAAGTAAAAACAACAATTCAAACAAATCATACTTTAAAGTCAGTATAGTCACAGAACTTTTAAGGGTTCTTATCAAATTCCAGTTTAAACCCCTATTAAAGGTTAACTCTCTATGTAATTCATTTTCTTTAATATATCCTCTTCCATTTGGGACTACTCTCTCAATCTGAAAATAATGGAGATATATTACAATATGGTATGATTATGGATTTATTAACTAGTGAAAGGTAACAATTTTGAGCAGTTGAGCATATGTTTGATATGTTTTTCAATGAAAGCCAGTTAAATAGACCGGGGGGGGGGGACAACGAACATAATTTAACTCAAGCCAATGATGTGCATTATTGCAGACTATGGGCAATAAGTGAGCACTTAAATCCGTGAGAAGGGAGACTTTATGTAGTCAGACTTTATCCTCTCCGCATGCTGTTTCTGGTATGAAATGTTAACAGAAAAGCAGAACGTTTTTGCTCAAACATTCAAGCTGTGAGCTGTAATGTTACTTTGTCACATGTTAAGATGATATTTAAGTCTGGCTGTGTCTTCATTTTTGCTCAGTGCAGTGTTTAAATGTGAGATGACCGTGAGTTGTGCGAGCATTCGAGTTATAGAACAGTTTTTGTTTTATATACCGATCCCCTGTCCACCACTGTGGGAACGTATGCATCAGAACTGGACCATGGAGCAATGGAAGAAGGCGACCTGGTCTGATGAATCACATTTTCTTTTACATCATGTGGACAGCCGGGTGTGTGCGTGTCGCTTACCTGGGGAAGAGCTGGCACCAGGATGCACTATAGGAAGGATGCAAGCTGGTGGAGACAATGTGATGCTCTGGGGAATGTTCTGCTGGGAAACCTTGTGTCCTGGCATTCATGTGGATGTTACTTTGACACGTACAACCTCCCTAAACATTGTTGCATGCCAAGTACACCACTTCATGGGAACTGTATTCCCTAATTAACATCTTTCAGCAGGATAATGCACCCTGCCACACTGCAAAAATTGTTCAGGAATGGTTTGAGGAACATGACAAAGAGTTTAAGGTGTTGACATTGCCTACAAATTCCTCAGATATCGATCTGTTCGAGCTTCTGTGGGATGAAAAGCTTTATTTTGTGAAGGTTAATATGCAGGAGTATTTTATTCATCCTGTGGTTGTTGGACAAGTGAAAAAAAACCTGACTGTTGTAGCAACAGCTGACTGAACCTGCTTGTCTGCCAGGCAACTGTGAATCAAAAACCTGATGAATAACATAAACTGTGAATCATAAACCTGATGATTAACATAAACTGTGAATTGAAAGCCTGGATACATAATTTGCTTGTCTTGGGCACCACTGAAGAAACCACCCAGACATTTCAAGGAATTAAGCCCATTTTGTTCAGTAGCAGGTGATGAAGCTTTTAATCTTAAAAATGTCACCCATGAAGGTGAAGTTTAAGGTTTTACCTCATAAGTGAAGTTACACATGAAGTGAAATTAGACTTCAAAATTTAAGTGTGACATGTTAAATGTTTTCTTTGCTGCTGAATACATTTACTATCCGAGTCGGGTTCTTTTCTGCCTCTCTCTCTCTCTCTCTCTCTCTCTCTCTCTCTCTCTCTCTTTCAGAGTTCTTTGAGGAGTGTATCTGTGCTGCAGAGATCGAGGCCAAGCTGCCTGCCATCATGAAAAACTCTGTGTATCTGCATAAAGCTGCTGCACGGCGAATTAAAAGCTGTCGCATCCAGAGACATGCTTCCAGGCAACACTGGCGTGAGTGTTTCTCTTCTGTCCACTCACACACATACACAGCACACACACCCCGACATTGTAGTGTCGCTGTAACATGGGATTTAAAAGGATATTTTATATTGACCTGCAGTTGCATTTATGATTGAAATCTGATGATGCACTGTAGAGCTCAGTTTAGTTATTTGTATCCCCTAGTTTTACACACACACACCTTCTCATCTTCCATTTCTTTACTGTGAAACACAGGGAAACACTCTCAGTCTTTTGCTGGAACACATGGAGAGACTTCCAGCCTGGAGGACCTGAAAGAGACCACTCGGCGTCTGACCTCGGACAGCTGCTTTAGACAGCACAGCAAAGAAGGCCATCAGCCGACAGGGCACAGCGCAGTCTAAGGACTGAGATCAGTGTGAGGCATCAACACCAACCTGGTCTGATAATCGTTCAATGAGTAAAGATTTGCACAGATTTTGGATGAAAAGTTGTGAATGGCTAGAAAGGTTAGTGTTATGAGAAGGCTTAGTGATTTGGATCTTTTCTTTCTTTGTGTGAAATCTCTTGCACTAATAGGTTCCAATTATTGTTTGATCAACACACAGGAAGTCCTGAAGGATGTTGAATGTCTTTATATGACCGCTTTCTCTGCTGTAATAAGTTATTATACATTATATACACTCACTGTCCACTTTATTAGGAACACATGCACATTCATGCAGTTGTCTAATCAGCCAGTAATGTGACAGCAGCCCGATGCTGCTGTCAAACATCAGAATGAAGAAACTGTGATTTCTGTGACTTTGATTTGGTTTGAGTATTTCAGAAACTGCTGATCTGGTGGGATTTTGAGTGTTATTGGCCTTGAGAGTTTACTCAGAATGGTGTGAAAAACAAAAAAAAATAAGAGTGAGCGTCAGTACTATGGGTGTAAATGCCTCATTGACAAGAGAGGTCAGAGTAAAATGGCCCGATTTGTTCGAGCTACCAGGAAAGACGTAGTAATTCATGTAATCACTCTTTATAACCGTGGTGAGCAGAAAAGCATCTCAGCATGCACAACACATCAGATCTTGAGGAGGATGGTCTACAACAGAAGAAGACCACATCAGGTTCCACTCCTGTAAGCCAAGAACAGGAATGTGAAGCCATCATGGGCACAGGCTCATCGAAACTGGACAGTTGAAGATTAGGGGGGAAATCATCTGTGCTTTTTCCAGTCTTCAACTGCCAAGTTCTACCATTCTGTGTAAACTCTAGAGACTTTTGTGGGTGAAATTCCCAGGAGATCAGCAGTTTCTGGAATACTCATGCCCATGTGGCACCAACCATCATGCCACAGTTAAAGTCAGAGATCACACTTTTTCCCCCATTCGGATGTTTGATATGAACATAAACTGAAGCTCTTGACCTGTATCTGCATGATTTTATGTAGTGAGCTGCTGCCACATGATTGGCTGATTAGACAACTCCATGAATGTACAGGTGTTCATAATAAAGTGGACGGTGAGTGTATATTATGCTGGACAGTTAATTTTGTTTTACTTGTCACAATTTTATATTCTTCAGTTGTTTCCTCAGGATGTGTTCATATTTATTCATTTACTGTAGTTCATGTACATCATTTTATTTCTGTCTTAAACATTTCTGACAAGATCAGGTACACTGGTCAAGCTCAGCTACAGTAAAAAATTATTATTAATATTAACATCCTTAATGTAATGTCCGTTTATCATAGCAGCACACTGTATTATATGTTTAAATCAAATACAATACTGTATTTTTACAGGACATATTAATAACTATATTACTGTATATTAAAAAAAACCCACCTGTTCTGTTCTTTGATTTATTATGTGATTAATGTGATGTGTTAAATAAGCAATCATTTTTTTAGTTCACAAAATGAATCTTATTCTGTAAAGAAATGTAAAATTTAAATATTTAAATATTAATATAAAAAAAGTAATACAAATAAAATAAAGAAATGAATGTGAATCTTTGTAGAACATGGATCTATAGCTATAAAATCAAATTATACACAATGACAACTGGCTATAATGGAAAAAAAAGTCAAGTTAAATAAACTGTTAAAAAATAAGAAACTTAAGTAAAACAGAAAACTTATGAAAGATAATGGAAAAAATGGAGTGTGTATATATATATATATATATATATATATATATATATATATATATATATATTATATATATACACACACACAGTTGCAATCAAAGTTATTCAACCCCCATTGCAAATCAGGGTTATTGTCAAAATGTACAGCTGTTTGCAATGAACAACTCAAAGAAAAGCAATTGAAATAGTTCCAACACAACAAATGCTTTAAGTGGTTTCCCCAAATTCAACTGAAAAATGCAACTTATAATGACTAGTCCAGTCTCAAAATTATTCAACCCCCCTGAATAGAATCCCTCACAACAACACAAATATGCAACTAATCAAGGGCTTCATTAATTGCAGCAGGTGTGCTTGAGCTGGAACACACGAAATACCTGGACGGGGCAGAAAAAGGAAGCTATCAACGGCTGCAACCAGATTTCTGAGAAGGCAGGTTGTGAAAAACCCTCAAGTGACTGCAAATGACCAGCAGCAAGTCTTGGTGGCAACAGACACTGAGGTTTCAGTGAGCACAATTTTGATTGCAACTGTATGTATATAAAATAAGGTCCTTTGATACAGAATCTCACATGGCTTTTTGTGTTGAACTGTAACACATTTACAGTATTATACAGCTGAGGCTGGAGTATTTTACTGTATGTGCTGCATAGCCACATGAATCTTGAATTAAATAAATATTAAAATGAGGCAATATCTCAGATAAATAAACTTAATTTAAAAAAAAAAATGGACTGGACACAATACCACTCATTGAAAAGTTCAGACTTTATTTTCTTTAATCGTTCATACAGCACCCTATTCACAAAAACTACTGTTGTAAGCAGGTTAGATCACATGTTTTAAACAGATCAGTCTGTTTAGTTTTGTTTGTGCACACCCAACAGCTTCGATTTCTTCTTCTTGTGAGAGTTTAATATTTTAAGTCTTGTGAGTTTGAAAATGTGGTGATGGACTAAAAATACACTTAACTGATACACACACATGAACATAATACTGCTGTGCTGTAACTAACAGCATTTCAGTGTTACTGTTGGAGCAAATCATTTATTGTACTAGTCAATGGCACATACTACATCCTCACAAAAACAAACAAAAAAAAAGAATCATTATGAGAATACAACAGCCAATAATCATTCAACTTGTGGGTTTTACTCTATTTTACTTAATTAATACAAGATATTGATGTTCACATTTTAATTTTATCCAATGAAAATACTCTGTATTGGCAATCTAAATTGAAACAGCGCAAGCATGATGTACAATATGAAACTAAAATTAATTTCACAGTATCCTATTTTTTTTTTTTTTTTTTTTTTTTTTTTTGCCAAATAGCACTATTTTTCCTTTAGTTGGCCATCTTTACAACAGAAACAGAAATCCAGCATTGATATGTGTCAGTGGATGATAATGAGATGGCTGTTCATTATTGCCATCTCATTAAAAAATTTTCTCAATTCCTGACACTGTAGCTGTACATCAGAAAATAAACTATTTTAATGCTTATTAAAATCACACGTATCCTAATCACTGTTAAATTGGAGAAGAATGTGAGATTGCAGGTATCAGCATTCTTGTGCAATTTATTGGGAACAATCTGCAGCTCACGAAGGATGCCACCTTCATCATCTCCAGACCTACATAAACATATGACCTAAGAAACAAACAAAAAGTAAGCATGTTAATATGCCCATGAGTCGAGGCTATACCATGCATGCGTTGTGTTGGCCCAAGGCATTATACAATAGGGGAAATTCTGTGTCAGAGGGAAAAGCAATTGTTCCAATGGAAAATGTGAAATACAAGACACAAACAATATTGCTTTTAAATAATGACATGCAAAAAAAATGTATTGCTTTTATGCCACTTGATGTTTTCATTGAAAAACAATCAGCATCGGATTTGTTAAGTTATACTATAAGTACTGTGTGTTAGAAGTGAACATCAATGTACTGCAGTCATGCCATATTGAAATGCAATCACTGTCCAATCATAACTCTAGGCCATACTCATGGGTGTGGTTGTAATCGGAGAATCCATTCCATATAAAAGAATGCTGGAAACTTAATCATCAAGATTTGAGAAAGTGTAAATAAGACTAAAATACTCACACTCTCACAGCAGGACCTAGAAATTATGCTAGCTTTAGTTTTTAAATATTGACAAATTTAACATTTATTTCTTAAAAAACAATTAATTATTTTTCATTATTCAGTCCATATAGGATTTCGCTGTGGGTTTTTTGTGTGTGTGTGACTGTTGCAGCCAAATATGCTTGATTTTGCTACGGCCTTTTTCAAAAATTTGCGATGCAACTTGCAGTTTTTTTGTGCGCTTTTTTTTTTTTGGCGGGAAAACTACCTGAATTAGAATTGAAATTGCAAATGCACAAAACTGTCTTTCGCAGTGATGTCTGTTGGTAAATGAGACCTTTTATGTGTACTCAAGTTTGACGCACATGAATCGAAGGGAGCTTTGTCTGAATGTGTGTTGTGATGATGTCACATGATGCGTCTTGGCCCAAATTTGTGAAAAATCTGTGGTAATTTTGAAAAATTGCAAGCTCCTGCAAATATTGCGTCGTTTCCTTGATTCCGCATTCATTTCTGTGATCGCAAAATCGTGGAGGGACTGATTATTAAAGAGATGCCGAGTGACTTAAATTGATCTGTTAGTTAATACAACTGAACAGCTAGGCAGATTTGAACTCACTGTCTTCTGATCATTAGGCCAACATCTTAACCACTGAGCTACCACTTCCCTGTCAGCGTGCTATGTTGTTCAACCCCCCTGGAATTTATTAGATTTGTCTGAATAAAACCTGATAAATACAAATATTCTTCCAGTCAGTATTTTTATCACAAACTCACATGCTTTTACAATGAATGTTCAAAGTTTAAATTAAATGCTGCTTGTGTAAGTATTCACCCAACTTCTAGAAGCTCCAGATGAAAGATACTTGTCTTAACAAGGACACAATTTACTTATAATTAGCCTTCATCTGTAAAATATAAAAACAGCTCCCACTATCTAGACAAAAACTACCTCAGATGAGCTGTCACTGAAGAGACTGTCAGTCTGAAGGTAAGGAGTGAAAATGAAGACTAAGGAGCCTTCTACTGTAAGTAAGTTAAAGACAAGGTAATAGAATTTCATAGTATTGGAATAAGGTGTAAAATTATATCTAAGAGGTTGGACATCCCAGGAATTACTGTTGGATCAATAGTGAGGAAGTGGAAGCTGCATCACACCACTCAAGCACTACTTAGACAAGAGTTTTCTCTCAAAAAACAAGATGGAGGCTGGTGAGGGACAACTTCAACAGTGGATGAGAGAATGAAGTAAAACTGCACCAGACAACCATTTCAGGATCTGTGCATAAGTGAGGACTGTATGGGAGGATGGCTGGAAAGAAACCATTGCTCAAGAAGAGCTTTATGAAAGCACAATAGTGACCCAGTTAAGATTTTTTTTTTTTTTTTTTGTGATGAGATCAAAATATTTGTTGGATACAAGTCCCACATGTTGCACAAACCTAATGCAGGCCATAACTCAATTGATATCATCCCTACAGTGAAACATGGTGTTGGCAGCATCATGCTCTGGGGACACGTTTTATCCTCAGAACCTTGGCTTCTTATCAAAATCGAAGGGAGATTCAAAGTCCAGATTTGAATCCCATTGCTTATCTGTGGCACTGTTTGAAAATTGCAGTCAACATGACATCCAACCAACCTGAAGAACCTGGAGCAAATCTGCCAGGAAGGATGGGCAAAAATCACTCCGAAGCAGTGCGCGAGCTAGTAGGAACTTCCCCTAACAGACTTAAAGCTGTTATTGCAGCAAAAGGTGGTTCTACGAAATACTAGTCTTAAGGGGTTGAATACTTAAGCAAGCAGCATTTTTCAGTTTTTAATTTTGTTCAGAGATCTGCTGTTCGAAAATAAATTTTGACTTTAAAAATGTACTATAAGCACATAAGGAATGTATAAATGTAATTTGTAATCCAAATGAATGGGAATCTATGGCTCGGCAGCCATATATGGCTCTTTCAGTGATTGTCAATGGTTCATCATCTGGAAAAAAAATAGGAATCACAAAAACTAGTGTCAAGTCAATTAAACTCTACATATTACATATTTTAAAATATTACATAATTCATAATCGATGACCGTTTTGTCATGTATACACCAACCTGTGGCACAACAAGCTGAAATTCCACTGGAGAATGTAAAGCAGGGCAGTAATTTCTCTGTCTTATTCATAAATCGGTTGAAAACCACATAGCCAGTCTGTTTTAATTTTTTTAACAACGGTGAAATGGCTAAAAGAAAAAAAAAGACGAGTATCGTTCTTTCCAGTCCAAACGGACAGACACATTTGCATATTTATTCTTTCTTACGTAATGCATCTTGTACTGATTTACCATTTGATGAAATTATCATAATTGTTTAAATGACGTATACAGGTTTTAGAGCAACATATGCTTCCATCCAGATTCCATCTCATCTTTACTTCTGAGACTCTGCCTCTCTAAGATACTCTTTTTATACCCAATCATGTTACTGACCTGTTGCCAATTAACCTAATTAGTTACAAAATGTTCCTCCAGCTGTTTCCTTTTAATAATTTTTTTTTTTCTTTAAATGGTACATTTACTCAGTTTAAACCTTTCATATGTTTTATGTGTTCTACTGTGAATAACGTTTGGGTTTAGAAGATTTGCAAATCACTGCATTCTCTTTTTATTTACATTTTACACAGCGTCCCAACGTTTTTGGAATTGGGGTTGTACTTTGGTCTGTCAGCAGTAAGAAAGCACTCTTCTAGATCCGGCACTCACCCACTCACATTCCCCTGGTCCCTTGGGATCTCATCAAAGGCTTGGGCCACCCTCTCCATTGCACATTACTATGGCAACTACCGCACAGAAATGTGTCTCAGGCACCTCTCCATTTCTGCTTCCCCTTTTTTTCAGTCATGAAGATTATGTAATTGTACAATTTGTTACTTTCAGCTGCAGATTAGTTCGGATAATTTTTGGAAATGTCTGACTGCAGTATGACCCCATTTCTACATTTGAAGACCACAATTTAACTTAGTTTGTATTCAAATGGTGAACAGTGTCCTCATAATCTACTTCAGGTGTTGTGTTCATGAGCTGAATCAGAAGGATGTATGCAATTTTTCAGAAAACATATGCTAAAGTGTTAATTAAAGGCGCACAATTACATAATAAATAAAGATTACATCTTAGCGGTTAAGTGGGTGACTTGGTTCATTATGTAAAAACTGCTTAATGCTTTATATAGACTGCTTTTCCATACCTGTCCAGGCACAACTTAGCTAATTCTGGGTACCATCACTTTCACCAATAATAGATTTCCCCAATGGTCCCTGCTACCAATTTTACCAATGGTATAATAAAAAAAAAATTCTGCCTATGTTTTTTCTACTTTCCAAACAGACTGAGATGGGGGTTGAGTGAAGGGCCATCGGAGAGACTCTATAAAAAGACTGACAGGAGGCGCATGTATACCCAAACAATCACGAACTGCAGTTTTCTAAATGAGTTTTCTTAGTTTCTTAGTCCCTGACCTACTGAACTTGCATGAGGCTGTGTTTTGGATAGAGACTTCTTTAAGTCACTCAGGATAAATGCTGAATGCTGTAAACCCAGTTACAATAAGCAATTTAACCATGACAGTATATTCCACATATATAAAAGTAGAGTAATCCATGCAAATTATAGGATTGGAAGTTGATCAAGCTGAGGTTTACATCAGTTGGTCTAATGTACTGTACATAAATTTACATATACTCAGGAGCAGGAGTAAGTTACAAACATTTTTTTTTTAAATATACATGATTTTCATGAATACCAAAGATATTGTTTAACGACATACTAATGATTTACGCATAAATCCATTCGTCTCCAGCTTGATAAAGGAGGCCGTTTGTATGGATGCCATTGCTTAAACAATATTTTTCATGTTCTACATATTTTCTAGGTTATTTGTACTAGTAAGATTTTTTTAATGGACTATTGCTCCATAAAATAAATGATTAAGGAAGATTTAAGCAAATAAAACGAACATACCTGATTGTGAGAGAATGCAGAATGTCAGCGCAGGTTCATGGATCCTGATGCTGAACCAAACACTTCACTGCTTCATCAGCAGCTGAACTCTGCTGAGATCACTCTTTGCCACGTCTTCACGTAAACCCTGCTCTGTCAGCATTGTCTATCACACATAGGCAAGTCCTGGTTTAGCGTCAGCAGGTGTCAGATTGGGACTTCTAACAATGTCATGCACCCAGTTCTATATTATGAAGCACTCTGCACTCTCCTTTGTTTGGGTCTACCAAAATAAGTCATCAGTGATTAAATGGTGACTTGCTATCTAGTAAACAATAAAATCTTTATGAACAGTCTTCAGATAAGTTTGGCTATTTGGCATGTTACGAAACAGGCATACCATTGCAAGCGACTCATTCACACACAACCACCAGTGGCAAAACAAAGAGAAATGTATTTCGTTCATGATGAATGGCTCAACAGTTGGAAAAGAAACATGATCCCGTGAGGAGATATGTTTCAGCAAAGCTGTGGGTCCAGTTCTGTGATGAGGCGGCCATGGAGGCTCAAGCTGCTCATTTCCAGTCGTAGGTAAATGTAAGTAAACATCTCACTTTTCATCCAAACTAGCCTTTAACTGTGCTTCCAGGACCATCTTGTCAAATGTGCGCATGTTGGTCTCTTCTCGCACACGGTCCCGGACATGGAAGGAGGCACGTGCTACTGAGCGGGCACTTTCTAACACAGCCCGTTTTTCACGGAATATCTGTTCACTTTTCTCTAGCTTGCGCTCTATTGATTGGAGCAACTCCAGGCGCCTCTGCTTCTCCTCCTCCTCCACTTTCTGACGATTTAGTCTCTGAAGGCGCTCCTTCTCCAGTCTGCTCTGGACAGCTCGCTGGGCTTTTTCTCGGGCCCTCTCCTCTGCCACCACAACGGCCTGATGTGCCCGCTTCGCTGCTTCCCTCGCCCGGGCCTCCATCTGCTCTTTCTGTTGCCGCTCGCGCTGCTCAGCAGCCTTTCTGGCTTTCTGGATCTGCTGTTCTTCACGCTTGGCTTTCTCCCGCAGCTCTTGTCCACGTCGTTCCTGTATCTGCTCATAGTTCTCCAGTGAGCGGCTTAGCTTCTCTTCTGCTGTCCTACGTGTTTCCTCACGCTCGTCTGTTTCGCGGCGCTCAATCTCCTGGATGAGTGCTGTATGCCGCCTCTTTTCAGCACGATTGAGGCCACGAAGCTCCTCCAGCACACGGTGCTCTCGCTCCTGCCTCTTCAACTCTGCAATGGTTAGTTTCTCTTTGATGAGCAGCTTCTCATGCTCCACCATAGCAGCCCGTTCTTCTTCCAACATTTTTAAGTTCTGCTCTTGCATGGCCTTCTTCAGCTTCTCCTCACGAGCAGCCTGTTGAAGTTTTTGCAGCCTGCTTCGCTCTTGTTGCTCAGATAATTCCCGCCAGCGCTCTTCACTTTCAGCCACCCGACGTAACTTGGCCGCTGCTGCCTCCCGTTCCTGCTGGCTGAGTCTCCGCTGCCTGGTGGAAACTTGTGACTGCCATGCTCGCTGGCACTGAAGCACCACTCGCTGTTTATCCCGCTCTTCACGTTCACGCCGCAGCTCCTCTATCCGGCGTTCACTGTCCCACTGCAAATGGGCAACGTAGCGTGTCTGACTCATAATATCTTCTTCCTGGTACCTGGCTAGCATTAATGCTGCAATCTTGCGGTCACGTTCTGGTACAGCCTTGAGCCCTCGCCGCTTTACCTCTTTTACAATGCGATCTACCTTCTGTGTAGTGTGCGGAGAGTGACTCAGATCACCCAAGCTTAAGCTTCGGCCCATCAGAGAGTTAAAGGTAGCTAAGGTACGAGCACGAGGACTAGAGGTCTTACCCCATTGATCCCGTACCCCTTCCCAGCTGTAAGAGGAGGATGCGGACTCTGAAGAGGCACACGTGGTTGTTGTTGCTGTTGTAGTAGTGGTTGAAGTATTAGAAGAGCTAACCACTTCCCTTCTTCTTTGTAATGATTCTAAAGAATGGCTTCTTTCTCTGGCTTTTGACATGGACATAATGTGCCCATTGTGCTGAGTGAATGGACTAGTGATGCCATTGGCAGGGCTTTGCGCTGCCGATTTTGATACAACTGGCGCAAGAGATGATGACATCCTTGGAAAGGAGGAAGGCTTTGGTGTTGACCTAGGGAATGTGTTTGCAGACTTTGTTAGGGTACTAGATGTTTTTTTGGATACTGGTGTTCCCGTTGTCGATGATTTTGGAGATATGGATCCTTGAGATCTTCCAGCAGGCTCAGCAGCGAGTAATTTAGACTCTTTTACAGATGTTCCTCTAACTGTATGCCCACTGCTCACTGGACTTGCTGTTAAGGATTGAGCTAAAATTGGTTTAGTAGATGAACTTGCACACGAAGGGGATGTTTTTGCTAATTGGCCTGAGAACTGAGGTATATTTTTTGAGACGGGCTGTGAAGTTGGTGTACTATGTGGTTTTGATGGACCACTGCTAGCAGGTGACTTTTTGGCGACGGGACCAGAGGTAAGAGAACCATGACTGGTTTGCTTAGTCACTCCAGTGCTGATTGTATCTTGAGGCTTCTCTGAATCCTGTGATCTGCTGCTGTTGTTCACTGCTGCCTGGAGGCCCCTTCTTTTCTCCTCTTGAACTATTCTTTCTCGTTCCTCTCTGCACTGTCTGAGTTTAGCATGTCTGTCCTTCTCATACACTTCAAACATCCCTGTGGCTACACGCATGCTATGGCCAGGTGCCTCACGTGCAAAGTCAGACAGCGATCGAGGCAGAAGTTCCACTGGTTTGACTCCACATCGTGCGCATGCCTCGAGTGAACGAGGGCTGGTCAGCACATAACGGCTACCTTCTGCAGCTGGGGAATCAAAGTTGTAAAGGTCTAGATGTATCTTAGGATGTTCAGGTTCACTGTTCTGTAACTGGCTACCTTGAGGGATCTGTTCAGGCTCAAATGTGGGTTCTTGTTCTTGAGAGTCACAAGTAGTCTTTTCCTTTTCCCCATCTTCATCCTGCTCAGGTAGACAGGGGGCTTCAGGTGCTGCAGCTGGGGTCTCAAGATACGAGCATCTGATCTTATTCTGGTCCTCGGGTTCCAGTGGATCCACCATGGTGAGCTGTGTGATACAAAGAAAAGAGGAAAGAAAATTAATAGGTGAGGTGCTGTTTGTAGTGCTCAAGAGCTCCCAGAGATCATAGTTTAAGGGTGATGAACCTTAGTAACCCAAGGTTACAGGATGCAACTCAACTGTCATATAGTACATACAGTGAGCTGCATAAGTATTCACCCCCTGGAACTGAAATGGATTAAATTGGGATTATATGACATGAATCTACAGAAAAATAATCCATAATGTTGAATATTGTTGCTTCTCTGACTAATGCCCTCTTTACCTGGACAGAATCCTCTTGCCAGAGCAGTGGTTGTGCCATATTCTTTCCATGTTTTAATAATGGATTTAATGGTGCTCTGAAAAATGTAAAAAGTTTTTCTGTTCTTTTTTTCAACCATACCCCGAGTTATCATTTTTCCAGAACTACATCCAAATAACTGTTTTTGATAGATGCATGGTCTTCATGATACTGTTTGTTTTATATATGTTCTCTAACGATCCATGGGGTTTATACTGAGATCACCTAACATGTAAATTGGGCAGAGGTAGACTCCATTCAACTAATCATGTGACGTCTGATGGAAACTGGTTGCACCAGAACTAATTTAGGTTTTCACACCAACTTGTAATTTTTCTTTTATAGATAATTTTGCATTTTGATATCACTTTGATATTATGGGCTATTTTGTGCAGATTCATGAAGCGAATCCCAAATAAATATATTTTAGTTTCAAAATGTGAAGGAATTCAAAGGATTGAATACTTAGGGTTATAACACACTGTAGGTCTATTTTATTATCTGCTCTGCAAGGACTAGGGAGGCCTAACTACATTTGCACAATTACATTAGGTCCACATGCATACTGGATAGCAATATGAAACTTATTTATCTATCTATCTATTTATGTACCCATCTATCTGTACATACATCTACACACATACAGATAAGGGCAAAAGTTTGCATACCCTTAAGACAAAATATAGACTTTGTTTAAAAAATAAATAGTAGCGAGATATAGTGCAACGATTCTATTCTTACATATAAATTACTCCCTTAGGACATATTAGGTATAATTTTTTTTATTTTTGATCCTGGATTACTACAAGGTATTGTATGGTGGTTGGTATATTGGAACTCCTCCAGCAAATGTCACTGTGCTGCTATTACTGTACCATTTAAATATTGTCTTACACTATTGCACTTTCAACTGTCCGCAAACGTCTCTAGTCTCTACACACATATTTAATGTATATATATAAAACTGCATTTTATTGTTGGTTTTGTCTATTGTAGGAGTTTTCTACTCTACTGTGAGTTGCAAACCCTGTTTCACTGTACATATACAATAGCAATAAAAATGCTCTATATATGACGTATTAGGTTTCAGAGATGATCCTACTGAAAAGATCCATCCATCCATCCATCCATCCACTTTCTGTACCGCTTATCTTACACAGGGCCGTGGGGAGCCTGGAGCCTATCCCAGGCAACTCCGGGCACGAGTCAGGAAACACCCTGGATGGGGGGCCAGCCCATCGCAGGGCACAATCGCACACACACTCACACGCCCATTCACACACTATGGACAATTTAAAAATGCCAATCAGCCTACAACACGTGTCTTTGGAATGGAGGACAAAACCAGAGTACCTGGAGGAAAACCCCAAAACATAGGGAGAACATACACACTCCGCACACAAAGGGCAGAGACAGGATTCGAAACCCCAACCCTGGAAATGTAAGGCAAACATGTTTGCAAAATCAGTTAAACAGTGCATAGCTTGCACTGCCCCTTTTTTCTTTTTTCTTTTTTTTTAATGTTCTCTAAATATTCTTTAACATATTCTATGTCCACATTTATGATTTTTTAAATAACCAATTGTTTTATAATCACTGTCCTCTGACCAGCCTTTGGATCCTCTATTCTGTAATAATTGTGTATTCTAATTGAAACCCAAGGAGAATGCAAACTTTTGCACTCAACAGTATCACTGCTAACCCTATATAGCTGACATAATCTGCTCAAATGCGTCATCTCCTGCACGTATAAACACATCCCCTATAACAAACAGGCCTACTGCTTGTACATAGCCTATTGGGTTGAATCCCAGCACAGAAAACCCCTTTAACACCACGATCACCTTGAACAGCTTTGTGTTCCATACTCTGCATGTTACAGGGGTGAAACATCTGTTTTAACAAACATCAAATGAAGCTGACAAAGCTTGTAAACCTTGTATCACGAGAAAAGGCCCGACACAGGCCCACACATTGAGCACTGAAAGAGATTACCGACACATCAGGATGAGTCCACTGTGCGTGAAAAGAAATGTTGCGCAACTTAAATCCAAATCCTTAGACTTGACATGATTTACCTTTCAGCTCGTTGATAATTTGACGAAGCGTTGTGCAGCGCTGTGCATGCACTCCCTCGTATAGCCTGCATAATAAGCGCTTAGGAGCACTGCATCCCTCTGCGCTGAAACCGAATCCCACAGCGACACGATGCGGTTTTATTTATCCGAGCTGAACAAATCCGACGTTATCAAAATCCCGCGACCTCCGTGGACACGACAGCCAGCGTTGGGTTACAGATCTGGCATGCACAGAAGGAACTCGGTGTTGTCAGATCGGGTATGGTCCTCCTCCTCCTCCTCCTCCATCCTCTTCCCCACATCATCATCATCATCATCATCAGTCTCCACCTGCATCCCGATTCTCCTGCATCCACACTGCGCCTCCTGCTGACTGCGGGCTAAAATTATCCAACACAGCCGCCCTTGGTCACTTCAATATGGCTTTACTTCTCTTGAGCCCCTGCTAAAAGCAGAATGGAGGCATTATAATTAAACTTATAGTCTATATCAGTCTATATCTATATATCTGGGTTCCAGGGGCAAGACCCCCCAAATGGCATTAACCTTTGACCGAGGGCCCCCCTTTTGCAAGATGTCTTTAAAACACATTAAAAATACAGACTTCTGAATATATCCCCCTTTTTTACGTTGATGTTTTGTCTGTTTAGCAATTAGAGAGTTAGGTATAGCAAATGTGATTTTGATGTGTATTGTTACAAATAACATGTTATAGTAATGCATATATATAACAAATCATGTATTTATTTTTCACACCAAATTGTTGACGCCCGCCGGGCGCCCCCTGGCGGCCACCGCTTTGAAAACCGCTGGTCTATATAAATATATAACGCTGAATGGTCTAGCCCAGTGGTTTTCAAAGTGGGGGCCGCCAGGGGGCGCCAGGGGGGGGGCCTCAACAATTTGGTGTGAAAAATAAATTCTCACTCTCAGACAACCACACACACACAATCAATTCCTAATGTAATGTAATTAAAGATGTAAGATGTAATTATTATTATTTTTTTACAAAAAAAGTAGGGGATATATTCAGAAGTCTGTATTTTTAATGTGTTTTAAAGACATCTTGCAAAAGGGGGGCCTCGGTCAAATGTTAATGCCATTTGGGGGGCCTTGCCCTGGAAAAGTTTGGGAACCCCTGGTCCAGTTCAGTACATTCATTGAGGACTGTAGTCCTACTATTGTTTGTTTGTTTGTTTGTTTGATGTAATCTATATTAAAACATATAATACGTACTGGTGAATTATAGGTTTGTTTATTTATTAAATATAATATCTATTGTATTGTACTTTTGTTGTTAAATTCATATTTGCATTGTAATCTATTCAAATTAAAAACAGCGTAGTAATTATTTGACATTCTGTGCTTGGTTTGTTAGAATGTATTAGTTCTGTTTGTTTTGATTTGACTTCATTATGCTAATGTTTACTATATAATTCTATTAATATTTGGCCCAAGCTAGAGAATGTGATTTTGTAGCTACTGTATGTATTTGCTTTAAAGTATTCTTAGCTCATAAAAGGACATTAACTCAATGTATTTATGAATATGCATTAAAGATTATGTCTACATCCCAACTATTCATTCATTCATTCATTTGTGTCCCTCTGGCATTTAAAGGTCCTATGTAGACCCTTTCAGAAAGAAATGTTGAAAGTAGAACTCCTTTAGAAAAGAATTAACCATTCAACGAACTCTTCAGGAACCCTTTTTCTATGATACAGATGACTATTTTGAAATCTGTCCATCAAAACTCTGAAACGGTGGTCTGCTAACATGACACCTGTCTCCCAAATGTCTTTACAACAATGCCTTTAAACGATGCATGTGTCTAATAAAAGCTTAATACTAATCACAGCGTTTGCACATTTGGTATGTTTATTATTTTAAATAATAATATAAAGAACTTACTCCTTGTACTTTCATTGTTTTAATACAGTAGAACTGCAGTACCACCAACTGTACACGTGGAGGCGCCACATGCCCAGCACAGCAAACTGTATGTACCACTGAAAGGCCAGGGCCTAAAATCTAGAGCAGTGTTCCTCAATCCTGGTCCTGAAACACCACCAGCAGCCTGCAAACTTGGTTGTTTTACTTCCTCTAACCCTACCAGATTGAATTTGTTCAGGTTTGCTTAGCTGATGAGCTGAATTAGGTGTGTTGGGAAACAGGGAAGACACCAAAATGTTCAGGAGGGAGGTATTCCAGGAATTTATTGAGGTACACAGCTCTTAACCCTTCCATTACTGATACACTCCTATTACATCATGAAGAGTTTAGGAAAGTGTTGATCAACTGCTCAGAGGAGCAGAAATGGGAAACACTCACATCTCATCTGATGAGTGAGTGGTTTTATCAGTTCACTTATTTACCTAATCATGGTCATAGAAATGCAAAAATAACACGCTTATGAATGTTTTATTAATCTGATTACTCCTCAGTACAGCTCTACAAGTATACACTTTATACACTGAATGCACTGCTTGAGGGAAAACCCAACCCCATTTTTTTCCTTCTTTGTCAGCATGCGAAAAAATTCCAATGATCTGACCAAGCATAAATATTTTTCAGACAAAACAAGAATTTTTAGCCACAGCAGAACAGTAATGTTTACATGGTTGGGAGAGGATATCCCTAGAGAGTGGTGTAGGAAACCGACTGTACAGTAAACTGTTGTGTTTAATGGTTTTGATGTGTCACATTACACATAACTTTTATGGAAGTACCTTTGATCCATATTTCAATGTGTATTTTGCTGTTGTTGGTGGTGTTGATGGTGTTGCGATTGTTGTTGGTGGTAACCAGAACGAACTTAAACCTACTAAATCTAAATTTTAATTATTCATAAAGTGAAAGTCTTCTTCTTTTTTTTTTTAAATTCAAAACGTATTTAATGATGAACATCATCTAAACTCAATTAACATTAAATCACTTATTAGAATATATATTTTGTACATTTGTCTTTACTGTCAGTCCACCATGTCCACTGTATATGTACAAGCAGTGTGTGGGTTTAGGCAGCTGGATTGGGTGCTGGTGACCCACTAAACTCTTGACCTGTGAGGGGAACAGTGCGAGTTTAATTGACCCCCTGTCTGTCGGCCGTATCACAGAAGCAGCGAGTAAGAACTAACAACAGGGAACGTGCTTGCCACCATGTAAATTGGGGGCATGGGATGTAGCAGGGGGTCATGATTGGTGCAGCCAGTGCGCAGTTCACTGGATCAGGAGTGTGTGTGTGTGTGTGTGTGTGTGTGTGTATGTGTGTGTGTTCTCTGAGCTGCACAGGGGTCATAGAGAGGTGAGATACATGGTGAAGGTATAGTACTCAGACACTTTCCCCAAGTCTGGTATTCGTCTAAATATGATTTTTGTTTATTTTTGATTCTTGTTTATGGTGTAAATGATGCCATGCTGCCCAGATTGAACCCACATTGGTCTAATAAGCTCTGATGTGGAGTTGGATTTGCACCTGGTAACACGTTCTCTGGCCAGGAACATGTCAAGATGTGATAGATCAGTCGAGGCATGCCTAAATGATACTGATAGAGTAAAAAATATATATATTCACTTGGAAGTCTCATAATATTTGAGGTAAATTAAAAAAAAAATATTTTGTTCTGAGAATAGAATGAAAATCGTTGATTATATTGTTATATTGTTTTTAAAAATGTATTTGGGTAATAATTGTTCAACTGGGAACTGAGTAATACATTAAATGGGAATGAGCACAATTATTTATTTGTCATGTCATTAAATTCTTTGGGGAATAAATCAGCCTTTGGACCCTGTGTCTTCCAGGCAGGCTTGTTCTCATGAAGACCGGGACCTCTGCTTGCCCCCAGTTGACATTTTCAGCTTGGCTTTGTCAACAGCAAGGCCACGTTTTTCTGACAGTTTTGACAACTCCCGGCCCCTCTGTTCTCTCTCGCTTCGTCTCTTCCCCTGGTTCAGATGGAGAGAATCCCCTCTCTGGAAGAGGGAAAAGGTCCCAGAGACCAAGCTGTTAATTCAATCAGGAGTGTGGCATGCTCAATTAGGCACCCATAAGGGCCCAGGAAGGGTCCGCGGGGCCCTGTGGAGGGCAAGCAGCCCAACCTCTGAGAACCATTAATTGTGAATGACAGTGTGTAAACATTTGGGTGAATAGGCGGCACAGGTGCTGGACACCCAAGCCCTGTCTCAATGGCCCTTTTCACACCCAGATTCCCTCTCCACTCCCTCACTCTCACTCCTTCTTCTTTTTCTGACATTACATAAGGTGCAACAATGACGGGATTGGGAGAAGTTGAGTATTTAAGTATATGTGTAGGAAAAAAAAACAGATAAACTGTGAAACAGTGGTTGACGAGATGTAGAATTAAGAGGCTCCTCTGATTCAGGAGAAAGAACTCACTGTAACCAGAACATGTAAAAGATGTGGAATTCATCAAATGAAAGCCAGATGAGAGGCTTTAACGCAAGCAGACTCTCGTTCTGACCTCGCATTTTTTTCTGTGAAGTCCCCTCTCTGTCCATCCTCCTCTTTCTTTCCACTTTTCTGCTTTACTTTTTCTATTGTTTCCTGACAAGGAGCTACCAAGGGGTATATAAATATATAATCAATCAATAAACAATAATCTTGTTTGTGAGCAGGAATTTTTACATGATCCAATCTGACCTTTAAATGCACGTTTCAAATCGAAATCCCTAACAGCACAATAAAATATCAGATTTATCTGCAACTGTAAGCAGAACTGTTGTAAAATACAACAAGGCTGCACATTGCTGAAATGTTAATCAGGTTCGTCTGGTATAAATGGACTTTCTGTCTCTTACGATTAAAAAATGCTTAAAAATAAGGCTCAGTTTTTGGCATCCACATCATCTTATTTGCTATTAACAAATAACTTGAAGTGGATTCTTTTTGACTTTCTGGAGCCGAGTACACAAGCACCACCAGTGGTTGTAAGTAAAAAATTGACTTAATGGTATAAAGA